>NC_143159.1:14222604-14442650 GCF_041381405.1 Jatropha curcas
CATCTCGACTTTAGGTAGACCCTTGGTTCTCAAAGAAAAAGAAACAAAAATAAAACAAATATCTTTTCAAGCCCTCATTAAGAGGCAAAACATCTTTTGAAGCCCTCATTAAGAGGCAAAACATCTTTTCAAATCCTCTAAGAGGCAAAATCTCTTTTTCAAGCCCTCATTAAGAGGCAAAATCTCTTTTCAAGCCCTCATTAAGAGGCAAAACATCTTCTCAAGCCCTCATTAAGAGGCAAAACATCTTTTCAAGCCCTCATTAAGAGGCAAAATCTCTTTTCAAGCCCTCATTAAGAGGCAAAACATCTTTTCAAGCCCTCATTAAGAGGTAAAACATCTTTTCAAGTCCTCTAAGAGACAAAACTTCTTTTTAAGTCCTCAAAGAGGCAAAAACATCTTTAAGTTACAAACATAAATCCATGCATTTGATCATTTCATTTCAAAGAAAAAAACCACGGCGGGGTTTCCTCTTCTGCCCATCCTCAAAATTTGCTCCTTCAGACGGCCACTGGCTCTCATAAATCATTTTTTATGATAGCCAGTGCGGCATTTCAAAGAAAAAACCCACGGCGGGATTTCCTCTTCTGCCCATCCTCAAAATTTGCTCCTTCAAACGGCCACTGGCTCTCATAAATCATTTTTTATGATAGCCAGTGGGGGGCAACTGTGAATACTCAAATTTTGAGGCTCAAAAAGCCAGTTTTCCCGGACTGCAAACAGTTCGATCGGACCAGAGGCCATTTTGAAAATTTATCGGAAGTATGCCAATATGGTACTTAAAACGTCCGGGACGTCACGAGGATCGCGAAACTGGTCCCGAAATATTTTTTGGACGTACGGAGCTCCCGGAAAAGCCTCCGGAGCGTAAAACTAGAAAGTGCGCTGGCCGCTGCGGCGGCGGCGGCCCCCCCTTCACGGCGGCGGTAGTCGCTATCGTCGGAGGCGGCAGCCGCCGGCGACGGCGGCTGCAGCCGCCCTCACCGAAGGCTACGGTCGCCCTCACCGGCGGCGGCCCCGGCCGCCAAGCTCCGGCGGCCCGAGCCGCCTCGTTCCAGCGGCCCCGCCGCCTCAACCCGGCGGCCCCGCCGCCGAGCTCCGGTGGCCCGGCCCCCCCAACCCGGCGGCCCGGCCGCCGAAACAATCCGATTTGCCCTATAAATGCAGCCTCTCGGCCTTCTGTTTGACTCACTCAGTCTGTGTTGACGGACGCTCCTTCTCCCCTACGCTCTTTGCGATTCTTTACTGCTTTCTTGCATTTTAATTTAGTTTTATTCGCTTTCTTATTTTGTTATTTGGTCACTAAAATTAAATTAATTAATATTCCCCTTAACGAGGAGCTTAACCTGGAGTTAAGAAGCGGCCGACGATTAAATCAGGTACATGAACTAAACTCTGCCAATTTAATTTTAGCATGTCATACATTCTTCTCTTCTACTCCTAATAATTCTATAACTGCATAGAAGCATTCACGTCAATCATTAGGCAAATAAACTGCCTCAATTAAATAAATTTAGGCCGAACGCCCGGTTAATCAATAATCGTGGTGATAAGCTTAAATCCGACAATATTGGCTTAAAATACCTAGTTAATTAATAACTACGGTGTATTTGCCTATTTCGAACAGTTCGGTTAAAAGTCCAATTAATCAATAATTGTGGCTAAAGACCTTAATAAATCACGTTTTGTTTGGCAACAAATTGCCTACAGTTTAATCAATCACATTGTTGGCAACAAATTGCCTATGGTTTAATCAATCGCTTTTGGCAAACAAATTGCATATAAGTAAGATTAACCATTTTTTAGCGACAAATCGCTTAAATCACTCTTTTTGGCTAAAAGCCTTAAAATCAATCAATTTTTGGCGACAATCGTCCAATCATCAGCTTTTGGCACACAGATTGCCTAAATCAACTTTTTTTTGGCTAAAAGCCTTAAAATAATCAATTTTGGCGACAATCGCCTAAATCACATCAATTTTTGGCAACAATTGCCTAAATCAATCCATTTTGGCGACAATCGCCTAAAATCAATCATTTTGGCAATCAAATTGCCTAAATCACTCTTTTTGGCTAAAAGCCTTAAAATCAATCATTTTGGCAATCAAATTGCCTAAATCAATCATTTTGGCAATCAAATTGCCTAAATCACTCTTTTTGGCTAAAAGCCTTAAAATCAATCATTTTAGGCGACAATCGCCTAAAATCAATCATTTTGGCAATCAAATTGCCTAAATCAATCTTTTTGGCTAGAAGCCTTAAATCAGTCAATTTTTGGCAATAAAATTGCCCAATCAACATTTTGGCAACAAACGCCAAATCAAATCAATCAATTCTTTGGCAAAATGCCTAAACAAAATGCACGAAGCATACACACACTCATGCATTAAGCATACCCATTCAAAGCCCTTCAAAGAAGGCCTATCAAACTACGTTGACTTTGATCTTTCATTCAAACGGAAGTACGTAGGCACGTTTGGGATTTAACCCCGAGCGGCAAGTCGAAATCATCAAAATCACATAAACATTTTTCATTGGTCCAAATTAAATCATCTTTCACCCTGCAAACCATTCATTCATAGGTTAGTTCATCAGCATGACATAGTCTCGGGATCCATCTCGGGTTTGTAGACCATGCTTTAACATTGGGTTAATTAATCTAGTAATTAGGTTAATTAAAATTGGAGTCATTTAGGGTTTTTCCTAGTTTACCCTAAAACAATTAAACAAGGTGGCGACTCACACATCACGTGCATTTCTTCCTTAGTCACATGCATTCATATGCATTTATGATATTTGGGGTAGGGGTTCACAGCCGTGTGCTACAGTACCTGTTGCTACAGTACCTGTTTGCTACAGTACCGTGTGCTATAGTACCCGTGTGCTACAGTATAACCTAGCTCTATAAATTCATCTCTTTCTCACAATTTTTCACACAACTCTACACAACTTCACAATCTAAAAAACCCTAAAAAAAAAATACCCTGCAGCCACATTCTCCTCTAGAAACTCTTGTGAGTTAATTTGGAGGAAAATTGGCATTAGATATCAATTTTAGGTGATTTAAACCAAAAAAAAAGAAAAATTAAAAGATAAAAAAAAAAGCATATCAATCCTTGAAACAAAGCTTCTGGACATTTGATCCATTTACAATCCTCAATCTGAGGTTCAGGTAATTTTCTTAACATTTTTGTATTTTTCTTTACATATTTTTGTTTTTTTTTACATGTTCTTGTGATTTTAATATTTTAAGCTTCTTTAAATTATATTCTGTTCATATTTGGCCATTTTATGTGTCCTTAAATTACATTTGAACAAGAAATAATGTAAACAATCACTTAAAAATGAATTCTGGACAAAAATAAATAGATGTTCATCGATGAACAGTAAATGTTCTTAATTTTCCAGAAATCGATACTATTCATAACACTGTTCACACACTATTCAGGCACTATTCACGTACTATTCATTATTTTTCCCAGAAATGATCGATGAACAGTAACTGTTTGTTCATCGATGAACAGTACTATTCATCAATTTTTCCAGAAATAATAAAAAAAAAATATATAAATTTTGTACAAAAATAAAGTTTAATTTCTTCAATAAATATGAGAATGCCCAACTATGAACATATTATAATTTAATTGAGCTTAAAATATTAAAATGTGATTATATATATTTATTTGTATGAATTTTATTATTTTATTATTTGTATGAATTTTTATTGGTTTATGGATTTAATTTTTGATTTGATTTATATATATTTTTGGATCCGGTTTGTTACCCGCCTTGAACCATAAGGCAAGAGCGAGTCTTTTATTTATTTGATTTATTCTTCGGTTTGTCGCCCGCCTTTAACCATAAGGCAAGAGCGGGTCATTTATTTATTCCATTTTATATTTTTGATTCGGTTTGTCGCCCGCCTTGAACCATAAGGCAAGAGCGGGTCTTTTTATTTATTTGGTTTAATTGCTTTGATTTAATTGCTTTAATTTGAATAATTGCTATGTGATAATTAGATTTGTTTGGGATGATTAAATAATTTTCCAAATAGGAACTCGGTCCGATTTATTTGGGTTGGGTTTAAGTAAATAAATAATTTGGCTTTTCTAATTAAAATAAATTAGAAATCATAGGTTAATAGAGGCCGGTTTTTCCGGGCGCCGGCTTCCAATGGGCCGACGTACCCAATTCCCTTACCCAGAATCGCATTGGTGCGCCTGACCAGTCTTTTAAAATAATTTGGCCTTAAAACAAAATTGGGTTTAAAATGAAGTCATTTTTATAAAAACGGTCCCATTGCCTAAACAATGGGTGGCGACTCAAAATTGTTTATAAGACCGATTTATCGGCACCGCATAAAAAATAAACACATTTTATCAAAAATCACAAAAAGGATGTTTTCGGGTCCTTCGGGGGGATTTTCGACGAAAACAAGGGCGGGCGTGCACGCCTCAGGGGGGCGGGCGTGCCCGCCTCAGGGAGGCGGGTGCGCCTGCCCCTGGGGTGGGCGCGCCCGCCCTCCAGGGCAGTCATGCCCGCCCCCTTGAGGGTGGGCGTGCCCGCTCTTGCCTGAGGGCGGGCACATCGACCCGTGCTCTCTCCTTTTTTTTTTAATTTTTTATTCCGGAGGCTTTTTCAGGAGTTCCAGACCTCCAAAAAATATTTCGAGACCAGTTCTGCGATCCTCGCAATTTTTCGGACATTTGAAGTACTATATTGGCATACTTCCGGTGAACTTCCCGAATGACCTTTGGTCCGGCCGGACTGTTTGCAGTCCGGGAAAACTGGCTCTTTGAGCCTCAAAATTTGAGTATTCACACCGGGAAGAAATCCCGCGAAGAAATCAAGTCAGAAATGAAGTCTGCATCAACATCTACTCGGGAAGGAATCTCGCAAAGACATCAAAGTCGGGAATGAATCCCGCAAAGACATCCAGTCGGGAATGAATCCCGCAAAGACATCCAGTCGGGAATGAATCCCGCAAAGACGTCAAGCCGGGAAGGAATCTCGCAAAGACGTCAAGCCGGGAAGGAATCCCGCGAAGACATCAAGCCGGGAAGAAATCCCGCGAAGAAATCAAGTCGAGAAGGAATCCCGAAGAAACCAAATCGGAAATGAATTCCACAATCAGCATTAAGGCGAAATTGAATTTTGCCCCAATAGTAAGTCGGAAATAAATTTCGCACCAAGACGGAAAGGAATTCCGCACTAACATAAAGACGGAGATGAATTCCGCACCAGCCGAGCACGAAGTTCGCATCCCTGAAGGAACTACGAAAGACCTGATTCTCCCCATCCCCCGAAGAGTTCTTGGAGATACGTAGGCAGCTGCAAAGGCACGGTCACAAACATAAGTTTGCATCATGAAAAGCATTTTCTCTTTGCCAATATAAAAAATAAAAAAAAATAAAAAAAAAAGAGAAGAAAAGAAAAATAAAAAGCTGGAGTTGAAAACCCGAAAGGGCGGCTTCAGGCAAGAATTGAGCCCGCTAGGCTGAAAACCCGAAAGGGCGGTCTAGGCAAAAGTTAGGGCAAAGAGCCTGCTAGAGTCGAAAACCTGAAAGGGTGGCTACTAGGCAAAAGTTAAGGCAAACAAAAAGTGCTTTCATGAATTCTTTTAGAGAGACCATTTTTGTAGCACAAACAGCAAAGTATGTCCTTAAAAAAAAAAATCCCTTTCAAAGGTCTCCTTGGGAGTATATAAATCATTTTTTCCAGGAATCACTGAGTTCCTTCGAGTCACAATTCACTACAAGAAAAATTTGAGTCTCTAAATCGAGTGTCCAATGAGTCTCTAAAATCAAGTCTCCGTCACCAGTGGTCATTCCACAACGAGTCACAAAAATCGAGTCATTCTCAAAAGTTCGTTTTGAAAGCGTCACTCTTTGAAGTCATTCCTCGAAAAAAAGAGAGAGAGGAAAATGTCAATTCAATCCCCGGGGTTTCCAAAACAACCCTAAAAAAATGTCAAACATAATCGTTGAGAGGTAATTCTTTAATACCTCGTCTCCACTCGGACCATCGTTTCTTCGATTGTTTCAGACGAGCGATGTCATCCACATTGTCCGTTTCCTCGAGTCATATAAGTGGCTTTGTTCTCTTTGATTCCTCAATCGATTGGACAAGTACAACACCAATGTTGTGAAGTATTCCATGGTCAGCACCATTCTGGGGACAAGAAGTGATAAGAACCTTCACCATTCTCCCATCACAGAAGTAATCACGGAATTTTTAGTCTTTTATTAAGAAGAAATTCTATTTCAGCTAATAAGGGCATCAATTCTCTCAAGCAGGGGGCAAAATCCTCCAAGTCGGATTTAGGGGCAAGTGTTAAAAAAAAAAACAACATGCACAACCCAGGGTGAAACCCAACCATCGTCAATCTCTTTTACACAAACCCAGGGTAGAACCCGGTTAATGGTTAACTTTTTTACATAAAACCTAGGGTGAAACCCTAACCAATAACCAACCATTTTTCATCCAAAACCAAGCCATTGGATCATTTCGACTTTAGGTGGACCCTTGGTTCTCAAAGAAAAAAACAAATCTCTTTTCAAGCCCTCATTAAGAGGCAAAATCTCTTTCCAAGTCCTCTAAGAGGCAAAATCTCTTTTCAAGCCCTCATTAAGGGGAAAACCTCTTTTTCAAGTCCTCTAAGAGGCAAAATTTCTTTTTAAGTCCCCAAAGAGGCAAAAACATCTTTAAGTAACAAACATAAATCCATGCATTTGATCATTTCATTTCATAGAAAAAACCCACGGCGGGGTTTTCCTCCTCTGCCCATCCTCAAAATTTGCTCCTTCAGACGGCCACTGGCTCCCATAAATCATTTTTATGATAGCCAGTGGGGCGCAACTGTGAATACTCAAATTTTGAGGCTCAAAAAGCCAGTTTTTCCGGCCGTGGCCGTGGCGGCCGCCCTTAAAGGCGGCGGAGCCGCTATCGCCGGCAGCGGCAGCCGCCGGCGACAGCGGCTGCAGTCGCTTGTGAATACCCATTATTTTGAGGCTCGAAGAGCCAATTTTCTCGGACTACAAACAGTCCGACCGGACCAAAGGCCATTTTGGAAGTTCACCGAAAGTATGCCAATATGGTACTTGAAACGTCCGGGACGTCGCGAGGATCGCAGAACTTGTCCTAGAATTTTTTTCGGAGGTCCGGAGCTCCCGGAAAAGCTTCCGGAGCGAGAAATAGCAAAACCACCAGGCACGGCAGCTCTGGCCGCCGACTACCACCGGCCCAGCCGCCGAGCCCCGGCGGCCCCGGCCGCCGGCCACCAGGCACGGCGGCTCTGGCCGCCGACTGCCAGCGGCCCGTCCACCGAGCTCCGGCGGACCGGCCGCCGAAACAGTCCGATTTTGCCTATAAATAGTGGCCCCAGCACTCCGTTTTCCTCACTCAGTCTGTGTTGACGGACGCTCCTTCTCCCTTACGCTCCTTGCGATTCTTTACTGCTTTTTTGCATTTTTATTTAGCTTTATTATTTTCTTGCTTTGTTATTTGGTCATTTAAAATTAAATTAATTAATATTCCCTTGACAAGGAGCTTAACCTGGAGTTAAGAAGCGGTCGACGATTAAATCAGGTACATGAACTAAACTCTGCCTATTTAATTTTAGCATGTCATACATTCTTCTCTTCTACTCCTCCTAATTCTACAATTGCATAAATGCATTCATATCATCAATTAAGCAAATAAATTGCCTCAATTAAAATATGATTAAGCTAAATGCCCGTTTAATTAATAATCGTGGTGTTAAGTTTAAATCCGACAATATTGGCTAAAAAACGCCTAGTTAATCAATAACTATGGTGAAATTGCCTTTATTTCGAACAAAATTCGGTTTATGTCCAATTAATTAATAATTGTGACTAAAAAGCCTTAATTCAAACACGTTTTCTTCTTGGCAATCAATTGCCTACATTACAATTCGGTTAATCAATTTTTTGGCAACCACATTGCCTATAAATTAGATTAACTACTTTCAGCGACAAATCGCTTAAATCAAAAGCTTTGGCAAAATGCCTTAAAATTAATCAATCTTTTGGCTAAAAGCCTTAAAATCAATCATTTTGGCGACAATCGCCTAAAATCAATCATTTTGGCAATCAAATTGCCTAAATCACTCTTTTTGGCTAAAAGCCTTAAAATCAATCATTTTGGCGACAATCGCCTAAAATCAATCATTTTGGCAATCAAATTGCCTAAATCACTCTTTTTTGGCTAAAAGCCTTAAAATCAACCTTTTTTGGCAACAATTGCCTAAATCAAATCTTTTTTGGCTAAAAGCCTTAAATCCACATTTTCGGTAGCACATGCCTAAAAATCAATCAATTCTTTGGCAAAATGCCTAAACAAAAATGCACAAAGCATACACACACTCATGCATTAAGCATCCCATTCAAAGCCCTTTTAAAGAGGCCTATCGAACTACGTTGACTTTGATCTTCCATTCAAACGGAAGTACGTAGGCACGTTTGGGATTTAATCCCGAGCGGCAAGTCGAAATCATCAAAACACATTTCATTGGTCCACTTACATCATTTACCCTGCAAAGCATTCATTCATCGGTTAGTTAATCAGCATGACATAGTCTCGGGATCCACTTCGGGTTCGCAGACCATGCCTTTAACATTGGGATAATTAATCTAGTAACTAGGTTAATTAAAATTGGAGTCACTTAGGGTTTTTCCTAGTTTACCCTAAAATAATTAAACAAGGTGGCGACTCACACATCACGTGCATTTCTTCCTTAGTCACATGCATTCACATGCTTTGATATTCGGGGTAGGGGTTCACAGCGTGACGGACCCGATAGCTGCGTCACGCAGCTCACTTTCTGGACCGTTGCCACGTATCCAAACAGAATGTAAAACCGTTGTGTCGGCTTTCAAGGTGACGTCATCTTAATTGGAGTTGCGTGACGCAACTATCAGTGCTGTCACGCACCTTATAGTTGCGTGACGCAACTCTATTATAAATCAGTCACCCTCAATTTGGCTTAAATCAATCCTTGGGTTTAAAGACTTCTGGTCAACCATGATTCCTCATTCCGCGTCCTCGTATCCTCATCGGGTTAGGCGGGGGCGTAAAGACACACGTCAACAGTTTGCCCCCCCACTTTACCATTAATTGTAAAAACGATTAATGTTAAAGTGGTCCATTGACGCGCCTTCAATCTGGTAATCATCTTCAAAGCTCGGTTTGATTGGCTTGAAGGACTTTGGGTTGACTTGATCATCTGGTCAACTCCTCAGCTTAGTTTGACCGGCTTTTGTTGGCTCCAGTCGGATCGGTGACGACCTCCCACATTCGGTCTGATTGGCTGTGAAGATACCTTCGAGGGTCGGTTTGATTGGCTCGAAGGACTTTGAGTGCCCTGGTCAACTTCGTAATTCACCATCATTAACCAAGAAGAGATTCCAAACAGCTTCGTAATACACCATCACTGTTTGGTGAGACCTTATCGGCTTCGGGAAACCATCACCGTTTGGTCATTGAGATTATCCTGATCAGCTTCGTAATATACCATCACTAATCAGTAAGAGGATTGACTCGATCAGCTTTGCAATACACCATCACTAATCGAGAAAAACGATCCAAACAGCTTCGTAATACACCATCACTGTTCGGTGAGACCTATTGGCTTTGAAAAACCATCACCGGTTGGCCTGAAAAATTGTTCAAGAGAAAAAGAGCAATTTTTGTGTGCAAACAGATCTTGCCTTTGTTAAAATGTTGGGACGTCACATGCCCCCATGCATTAATAATCATAAATTTTGAAATTTTTGCATCAGGGCAAAAGATTATACTTTTGCCCCCAGTCTGGAATTCCGACTCAGGACCAAAAATATTATCTTTTCAGGCAAACCTGTAATGTTTATTGTAAAATTTGTTTTAAAATTTTAGCAAAAATTTAGCAAAAAATTTAGGCAAAAAAAATTTTTTTAAGCCTGAATTTTCGGGTATACCTTTCCTGATGCAGTGTTTAAAAGAAAACTTACCTGAGGGTAATTTGGGCAATTTGATGATCCTGCCCCCTGTGCGGTGAGTAGACAAAATTGCTAAAGTATACGAACCACACACTGACGTCAAATTGCTTGAATGGGTCATCTTGGGCTTAAATGGACGTTAATGGGCTGTTTGGGCTTAAAGGGAGTTAATGGGCCCCTTGTAGGCTTGAAGATGTGTTAATGGGCTTGGGCCCATTTTCATCACTTACTATAAAGTAAGCTTTTCAACATTTCATTTTTTACTTTTCAAACTCTAAACCTTCCAAAAACACTCTGAACCTCAGCCAAAATGTCTCAGTTTCCCGAGATTCCAGTTTCTGCCTACACACTGGAGATGAACACCCTGGGGGCGATCTCAGATATCCCGATTTTCGAGGGTGAGCGAGTACCAGTCAGCTGTAATGCCCTGACTCCCGGGACACGACCGCTTCAGCTCCTTCCGTTGCTGGGCATCGAGTTCCCAGCTCGACATGAGACCGGCGCGATGCGCGGTTTCCAGACCGAGGTAAGTAACTATGCACTTAAATTTCCTGCTTTCGATTATGTGTTGTGGATGAATGATTGCAATTTGTATACTGTTTGTGCGTCGGCGGTCGCGTCACACAGGAAGGAGTTGTGTGACGCAACTGTTCCTGTGTGAACAGTTGCATGACGCAGCTGTTCTGGGTGAACAGTTGCGTGACGCAACTGTTCGAAGTGTCGCGAACCCTAGCGCCTCTGAACCCTTTTAATTTGCCGCTTTTGCATGTGTTAATACCTTATTTGCTGATTTAGAATTGATTCTATCTCCCATGCGACATACTTGGACCCTGAAAATGCATAGAAAAAGCATAAACATGAATAGATTGAATATAGGTTAACTTCGCCTTGCCTTCGACAGTTGCGTCACACAACTGTTCTGTGGAAGAACAGTTCCGTGACGCGACTGTGCATCAAGGATACAATGCCTTGAACGGTTGCGTGGTGCAACTGTTGAGGTGCGTAATGCAACTATTAGTCCGAAAGCACAATTTTGGCAAGTTGCATGCACAGCTTCGTAGACGCGTGACGCGGCTGTAGTTGCTTGACGCGGCTATATCTGGCCAGAGGCTTGAGCACTCTATTTTCCTGCCATGAAAACAAAAATAAACAAATGTTAGCTTAATTCTTTATCTGAATTCAAATTTTTCTTACACAGGTTGATATGGGCAAGGCCCGTGCTGGCGGATTCTCCACCGATGCTTCAGCCTTCTGGGATTTGTTGGATCCCCCGATGCGGTCCAGAGTCATTGCTGCTGGTTTCGACGACTATGCTGCTGGGCTTTGCCATACTCAGCCCCGATTTCCACCCGCCATGCGCTATGCGCTGATGGAGCAGTGGAACGACTGCACTCATACGTTCATTTTTGGCTTCGGAGAGATGACCTTGACTTCAGCCGATTATACTGTTATCACCGGGCTCGGGTTCAATGGCGCGGTTGCCCCTTTAGACGCTCAATACCAGACTGCCGCACTGGTAGCTGAGCTTGTGAGGACTCTGCTTGGTGTTCCTACCCACACTAGGTACACAGCTCAGGGGTACGTCTCTTATGAGGTAGTTTACAGATTTTGGGCCGAGCGAATTCGGACGAGATTGGCCGCATGGAGAGAGTTGCCTGAGGATGTCCGGCCTGCAGCCCCGGCGTACACCAGAGAGGAGATAGACCAGGCAGCACGGTCTTTTATTTTTTACCTCATTTCGTCGCAGCTGCTATGCACCTCCCAGAATAAGGGTGACCCTGCTGTGCTGGCATGTCTGCGGGATCTGAGCCGTGTTGGCTCCTACGACTGGGCCTCGCTCACCTTGGCTCACCTCTATCATGGTCTAGACGTATGGACCAGGGGTAGTGGTGAGTCTAACTGGCAGTTCCTCCGCCCTCTCGAGGTAAGACACTTATTCCCTTAACTTTCTTCTTTTATTATTTTTCATTACTCAGATTGATGCCTGACTTGTTGGGATCTTATTACAGGTGTGGGCCTACGAGTACCGGATTTACCCTGGTGGTCCGGGGGGTGATGCCTCAGCTGATACCCGGTGGATTCTGTGAACCCCTCCCCCAAAAATAGGCATATAATGAATATGACTAAGGGCAGAAATGCACGTGAATGTGTGAGTCGCCACCTTGTTTAATTATTTTAGGGTAAACTAGGAAAAAACCCTAAGTTGACTCCAATTTTAATTAACCTACTTACTAGATTAATTATCCCAATGTTTAAGGCATAGTTTGCGAACCCGAGGTGGATCCCGAGACCATGTCATGTTGATGAACTAACCAATGAATGAATGCTTTGCAAGGTAAATGATGTAATTGGACCAATGAAAATGTTTAAGTGATTTCGACTTGCCGCTCGTGGTTAAATCCCAAACGTGCCTACGTACTTCCGTTTGAATGGAAGATCAAAGTCGACGTAGTTCGATAGGCCTTTTTGAAAGGGCTTTGAATGGGTATGCTTAATGCATGAGTGTGTGTATGCTTCGTGCATTTTGTTCAGGCATTTTGCTAAAGAATTGATTGATTTGATTAGGCGTTTGTTGCCAAAAGTGTTGATTTAAGGCTTTTAGCCAAAAAGATTGATTTAGGCAATTTGTTGCCAAAAGTTGATGTGATTTAGGCGATTATCGCCAAAATTGATTATTTGAAGGCTTTTAGCCAAAATGGGTTGATTTAGGCAATTTGTTTGCCAAAATAGTGTTGATTGGGCTTCGATTTAAGGCTTTTAGCCAAAAGATTGATTAATTCAAGGCATTTTGCCAAAGCTTCGATTTAAGCGATTTGTCGCTAAAAATGGTTAATCTTACTTATAGGCAATTTGTTTTCCAAAAGTGATCAATTGAGTTGCAATATAGGCAATTTATTGCCAAAAAACGTGGTCAATTAAGGCTATTTAGCCACAATTATTGATTAATTGGACTTAAGCCGGACTGTTCGAAATAAAGGCAATTATACCATAGTCATTAATTGACCAGATACTTTAGCCAATGAGCAGGGTTTTATTATTACCTGAGTTAATCGGCGGCCGCTTCTTAGCTTCAGCTTGAAAACTCCGGATTAAGCTCCTCGTTTGGGGAATATTAATTAAAATTTATTTAATTAAGTGACCAAATATCACAACAGCAGAGTAATAAAAGCCTACACTAAATGCAGAAAAGCAGTAAAAGAACCGCAAGGAGCATAGGGGAGAAGAGAGCGTCCATCAACACAGACCAAGTGAGTAAAACTGTCGATTCGGGGTTGTATTTATAGGGAAAAACAGGCTGGAGGTCGGGCGCTACCGCCGCGGCCTGTCCACTCGCTAGTTTTTCGTTCCAAAGGCTTTTTCGGGAGTTCCGTATCTCTAAAAAATATTCCGGGACCAGTTCCGCGATCCTCGTAATTTTCCGGACGTTTCAAGTACCATATTGGCATACTTTCGGTGAACTTTCTGGATGGCCTCCGGTCCGGTCGGACTGTTTGCAGTCCGGGAAAATAGGCTTCTTGAGCCTCAAAATTTGAGTATTCACAGATTCCTCGGTATCTGGCGCACCGCCATCATACTTTCTCCAGTTCCGAGGATCCACATTACTGGAGGTGCTATCTTAACGATAGGGCCTTATCTGATGTAAGTACAAGGAATTTTCTGAATAACATATCCCCTTTCCTCTTTTACTGTGCCTTCACTGACTCTTCTGTTACAGCTCCTTCTGACTCCCTGGGAGGGAGAGGCCTGGGAGGCCTATCCCGCTCGTGTCGTGGCAGAGGCCTTTACCCGGTCCCGGATCCTGCTACAGGGTTACTGGGTAGACCGATACTTCCTGGGGGAGAGGATTTATGAGCTTCAGGTGGCCACGGCACAGAGGTGAGTGCTCGATGCTTCTCCTCGCCATATGTGCCTATTAGAGGGTATGACCCCGGAGGACCTATTGGAGGAGTATGATGGCTCTCCTGCTGATATCCCTCTGACGGCTGGCGATTATGCCTCATACTTCTCTACCCGTCTGCAGGCCAGGTTGCCGGAGGTTTGAGAGTAGATTCAGTTGACCTTTTTGCCTTCAATTATGATTTTTCCAATTGTTTGGCCAAGTGACTAAGTGTATTTATCTTTGACTTGTTGCAGGATAGGAGGAGGCATCGGACCCCTGCCTACTACAAGGCACAGGCGGAGGCAGAGGCAGAGGCGAATGCTTCGGCTGGACCTACAGGAGCCATACTAGGCGATGTCCCTTTCCCTCCGGGCATGGAGGTGGCGCTGGACCCTGCTTTGGGCCTTGGGTCGGCAATCATTATCCCTGCTGACCTCAGGCAGGCTCCTCCACTGCTACAGCTGGATCCTGAGCATGCCACACACGTAAGTAGAAAAATGAATTCACTAAGTAAAAGATATTTTTACCTGGATGATTTTTTATTGGGTGTCTTTCTGCACTTGCAGGTGCCTGCTTAGAGATACCAGGAGTTATACCAGAGGTTTGGCTTTGCCCAGTCATACATCGCCCGGTTGTATCCTGAGCTCCATGAGAGGGTATGATTCTCAATGCTTTACTTTTTTTGTTTTGCTTTGCATACCCCTCTTACCTTTCTCTGCTTTTATGTTTTCACAGGATCTAGAGATTGGGAGGCTGAGGAGGCACCAGTCCCGCCAGTTCGGCGCTGTTACCCGACTCCAGATGGAGGTTGATCGACTCCGGACCAGGCTGGAGGTGGAGGGGATTCCATTGGATTTCTCCGAGGATGAGGAGGATGATGATGATGGCTCCTCGTCTGATGATGCACCGCCACCTCCACCCTCTTAGGCAGCAGCTGGTCCCAGCCGGAGGCGACGTTAGCTGGCCTTCGCCGCTTCGACCACACTTTTTGTGACATTTTTGTAGCTTGTAAGAGTACATTTTCAGTGTTTTTACATTTATTTTACCATATTATTTACATTTTCTTCATTATAGTATTATTACTTTTGCTTTTATTACAGTATTATTTACATGTTTATTACTTACAATAATTTGTGAGACCTTATTCCTGCATTAGCAAAATACAAACGCACAAAAAACGCAAAATAGAAGCACCCCACTTACTTGCAAAAGTGGTCCACCTCGTTAGTGCTCAACCAACCAATTTATTGTAAACAAGGAAATAAAATAAAATAAGGAAAATAAAATAAGATAAGAACCAACCAGAAACAAAAATGGAGCGTAATACTTACCTGATAGGGCGGTCCACTTGGTTAATGCGAACATAAAGGCTCAACCACCCTATTGTAAGAGCTGTCCATCTTATTAACGCAGGCATAAATGTCCAACTACCGGAGTGGTCTATGCATAAATGCTCATCCAACCACCATCGACAGTAAGTATTAGGTCAAATAATGATAGCGCCCCATTCACTAAGCCCTTTCCATTTCTATAAGTAGAGGTTTCCCTCTACGTCCTCTTCATTCCCAGCGTTCAAAACAACTCCATTTCTTAAATAACCCTTTTCCATGGCTTTTAGAAACCAAGTTTCGTCCTTCGTCCAATCCATTCCTGACGACCTGTGGCAAATTCACCCCATGAACCAACTCGCCTGGCTGAAATATTTCAAAGACTTAAAACCTGATCATAGTTTCCTATCTTGGCTCGTCACGTACTTCAATCCCAACACCATGGTTTTCCAATTTGAAGATTCTGAAGTAACCCCGACCTACGAGGAAATGTGTGCTGTGATGGGTCATCACCCTGAACAAGATGAAACTCCAGCTTTGCCCCCAGGCCCTAGACATGATCTAGCCGAGATTGCGGCCCTATGCCCAGTTTACCTTCCTGACGGCATAGACCCGGATCAAGGCCTTCCCTTAGAGCCTTTTCTGAGTAGGGTTCTATCCATGGATACGAACCCCTCTTGGGTTCGAGCTTGTTGTTTCCTGTTGCTGAATATGTATGTCATGAAGAATCGCCAACCTGGAGTTGGAGATTTTCGACTACTGACCGTTGTTCGTGACATTCAAGTGTATCGTCGCACTGTCTTTATGATGATCATGGGAGAGACAATGTGCTGGGTCAGGGATATTGCCCTTCACGTCACCAACTTCAATGTTCACCATCGAGGGTGCCCAATGCTGTTGCAAGCCTGGGCTCTAGATAAGTTAAGCCTGATTCCTCCAGTCCCAGCCTGTTTGATTCCAACCTATGGCCCTGCCAATTTTCGGCCTCGGTCCCGAGGACAGTTTGATTTTGGGGATAATCCTATGATTCGGTGGACTTGTCCTTGGTGGAGGATTAGATTGGTCACTGCTGGGAGCGTGAATCTCAATTATGTGTTATACGCCAGTCTTGACCGTTCCATGGCCTATTTCCCAGACAGGATCAATCGTCAGTACAGTATGATACAGCGCGTTCCCACAGCCCATGACTCAGAATCTGTTGACCCATTTAGCTGACCGTTGGCGGAACCGAAACACCTGGTACCTGGGTCAAGGGGTGATGCAGGACACCGTGACACCCGAGTACGTCACTGGTTTTACACCTAGTGATGATACTAGGTTTTGACAGGATTAGCGTCTGATGATTCGCCCACTGGAATAAATGTCGTTGCTACTTTTTCTTTTTCAGTTTCCTGTATTCCAGGGCCATGAGCTCCCAATTATTGTATCCCCTTTTTTTCCGATGACTGACTCTGATAGCTCTGTCTTTATTATTTCCTACTTTCTGCACAGAGGTAACAAAAGGCAACAGATCTTTTCTTTTGAAATGATTTGCCGGGTTAGCCCTTGGGCCTCCTGCCCTTGGATTAAGTAATGAAAGCTCGTAAAAGTAAACCTTTTGACTAAAGGCGAAAACTGAAATCTGGAAATAAAAAGATGGGGTGACCGCTTTATCACCTGCGATAATCAAACAAGAATAACATATGCAACTCCTTTATGTATGCATGAACCTACTGAGTGCTAAGGTTTTATCCATGGTTTTGATCGATCTTTCCAAGGAAATCACTGAGAAAATGGCATTTGTTCTCCTGATCGATGTTTAAAAGAACTCATTACTCAGGCAAGACCAATAGCCAGGACATTTTCAAAATAGATGAGCAAGTCTTGATCAAATAAGCAGAGAGGAAGGTCTTGCATTCCTTAATCATATCCCCGAAACAAAAAGGAAGAGAAATTTGAAATTCCAACTCTTTATTAATCCCATTTCTTTCAACATTATACAGAAGTAAAGAAAACTATTTTAATACAATGGTCATTCATTCTAACTACTCATTTACCTATTCTCCTTCTAATCAAGTTGATGACATTGATTAACCAATCACAAATCTGTCACAAACGCATGGCATAGATTTCGCATTTAAACTAAGCACACGCGTTAATCCCGAAAGTTTTATTTGTTTTTATATTCTTATGCTCTAACTTTTGCCTAGGCCACCCTTTGCGGGTTTTCAACCTAGCGAGCTCATTTCTTGCCTAGGTCGCCCTTTCGAGTTTTCAACCTAGCCTCTTTTTTTTTTTTTAATCGAAATCATCATTTCAGACATAGAACCTTTTCATTTGGTCCTGATTTATAATCCGATTGACAGGCTTCCCTTCCATAGTGATCAATTCAGCGGCACCTTTAGCTAATAGCTTCTGAATTCTGAATAGTCCATGCCAGTTGGGTTTGAATTTCCCTCCAGGATCATTCTGGGATTCATGGTCCAACAACCTGATCAATACTAAATCCCCATTTTTCAAGGCCCTTGGGTGTACCCGTTTGTTATAGAAACGAGCAATCCTTCTCTTTCGCATCTGAGCCTGGAATCGGGCGTTCAATCTTCTTCCATCTAAGAGCGCCAAATCCTCATACCTTTTCTTGACCCATTCTTCTTCGGTCAGACCAGCTTCCATAAGAACCCTGAGAGACTTCTTTTCGAGCTCTACAGGTAACACTGCCTCTATCCCATATACAAGTTCAAAGGGAGAAGCTCCATTCACTGTCTTGAATGTAGTGCGATGTCGCCAGAGCGCGAAAGGAAGTTTCTCAGCCCAGCTTCTATACTGTTTGCACATCTTGGACAGGATTCTCTTAATCTCCTTATTCGCGGCTTCAACTACACCATTAGCTTGAGGTCGATAAGGAGAAGAATGGTGATGCTCAACCTTATATCTATATAGCAACTGACCGACATCTGCTTGAAAATGAGAACCATTGTCTGTAACTATGTGATGGGGAACACCATAGCGACAGAAAATATTTTGTTCAATGAATCTGGCCAAATGTTTGGCGGTCAAAATTTTGTAGGATTGAGCCTCGATCCACCTAGAAAAGTAGTCTACTGCAACCAAGATATACTGATGACCATTCGATGCTACTGGCTGTGAATACTCAAATTTTGTGGCTCAAAAAGCCTATTTTCCCGGACTGCAAATAGTCCGGCCGGACCGGAGGCCATTCGGAAAGTTCACCGAAAGTATGCCAATATGGTACTTGAAACGTCCGGAAAATTACAAGGATCACAGAACTGGTCCCGGAATATTTTTTGGAGGTCGGGAACTCCCGGAAAAGCCTCCGGAACGCAAAGATTAGCAAGTCCGACGGCCACGGCGGCGCCGGCCGCCGGATACGGCGGCAGCGGCCGCCCTCTGCAGCGGCAGTTGCCGCCCTCCAGTCCGAATTTTGCCTATAAATACAGCCCCGGCACTCCATTTTTACTCACTCAGTCTGTGTTGACGGACGCTCCTTCTCCCCTACGCTCCTTGCGATTCTTTTACTGCTTTTCTGCATTTTAGTATAGGCTTTTTATTACTCTGCTGTTGTGATATTTGGCCACTTAAATTAAATTAAATTAAATTAATATTCCCCAAACGAGGAGCTTAATCCGGAGTTTTTCAAGCTGAAGCTAAGAAGCGGTCGCCGATTAACTCAGGTAATAACTAAACACTGTCTATTTAATTTTAGCACTTCATGCATGTTTCTCTTCTACTCCTAATTCTACAACTGCATAAATGCATTCACGTCATCATTAGGCAAATAAACTGCCTCAATTAAATAAGTTTAAGCTAAAATGCCCGGTTAATTAATAATCGTGGTATTAAAGCCTAAATCCGACAATATTGGCTAAAAGTATCTAGTCAATTAATGACTATGGTATAATCGCCTTTATTTCGAGCAGTCCGGCTTAGGTCCAATTAATCAATAATTGTGGCTAAAAGGCCTTAATTAAACACGTTTTTCTTGGCAATAAATTGCCTACATTGCAATTCAATTGATCTCTTTTGGCAAACAAATTGCCTATAAGTAAGATTAACCATTTTTAGCGACAAATCGCTTAAATCGAATTTTTGGCAAAATGCCTTGAATTAATCAATCTTTTGGCTTAAAAGCCTTGAAATCACTCATTTTGGCGACAATCGCCCAATCAACATTCTTGGCAACTAATTGCCTAAATCAACTCATTTTGGCTAAAAGCCTTCAAATAATCAAATTTTGGCGACAATCGCTTAAATCACATCAATTTTTGGCAACAAATTGCCTAAATCAATCTTTTGGCTAAAAGCCTTCAAATCAACATTTTTGGCAACAAGTGCCTAAAACAACAAATCAATCAATTCTTTGGCAAAATGCCTAAACAAAATGCACAAAGCATACACACACCCATGCATAAAGCATACCCATTCAAAGCCCTTTTAAAAAGGCCTATCGAACTACGTTGACTTTGATCTTCCATTCAAACGGAAGTACGTAGGCACGTTTGGGATTTAACCCCGAGCGGCAGGTCGAAATCACTTAAACATTTTCATTGGTCCGATTACATCATTTACCTTGCAAAGCATTCATCGGTTAGTTAATCAGCATGACATAGTCTCGGGATCCACCTCGGGTTCGTAGATTGTGCCATAAACATTGGGATAATTAATCTAGTAAGTAGGTTAATTAAAATTGGAGTCAACTTAGGGTTTTTTCCTAGTTTACCCTAAAATAATTAAACAAGGTGGCGACTCACACATTCACGTGCATTTCTGCCCTTAGTCATATGCATTTATATGCCTATATTTTTGGGGGAGGGGTTCACAGTTTGGCTACTCTGCTGGGGAATATGTAATCATTTTACATAAAGTGGACTACGATTGTTGTGTAAACTAACCTGCCCTTCTTTAGGGTATTATTTTACTATGCTTTGTTTTGCAGGGTACCCTAACATGAATCGAGTATTCTTTCTTTAAGTATAAGAGATGAGGAAATTTGGACTCAATTTGTACAATTTAATTAAAACATTTTAACTTGTTGATTTATTTGCACGATTGAGAATCCTTTTCTCCATTGCATAAAAAATGAATTTCAAATGAATTTCTTCTCTCTCTATTCAAACTTCTGAGTTTGGATAGCAAGTAGCACTGATCGGCAGGTCTCTTTGATTATGTCGACGGACAGCCAAAGCGTCCTCCCTGTTACCGCAAACCATCCCTAATCCTTTTGGGGGTGGCCCATGAGTATGCGTACTATTGGACCCACGCGAAACTCTTTGTTTCACATG
This sequence comes from Jatropha curcas, assembly GCF_041381405.1. Lineage (NCBI taxonomy): Eukaryota > Viridiplantae > Streptophyta > Magnoliopsida > Malpighiales > Euphorbiaceae > Jatropha > Jatropha curcas. The sequence goes on from NC_143159.1 coordinate 14,243,086, forward strand.
TGGTTAGGTATATCCTTACTCAAGGTTCAAGGGTCCCTTAATAAGCCAATTCTCTATTTGTGTCATAGCCTATAGAACCTATCCTTTAGGACTGTATGCACCCAATGATGTGAATCATATCATAAACGGATTATGACGTGATGTTGTGCGCATTCATGACATATCATCACATTAAGAAGAACATGAAATACCATTTTTAGTCATGCACAGTTAGACAAAGAGTCGATCTACCTCATATCAACTACCCTGATACACGAACCACTATACCCTAATCCAATTACCCTTATACTTACAGGTACCCACTGTTCGAGTGCCTATCCAAGTTCCAGTCACACCTACAGTGCTATCACCAACCTCACCAACTTCACCAATCTCACCAGTTTCACCAACTTCACAAACTCCAACTGCACCAATGGCATCACTTACTGACATCCAAAACCTCATTGAACAACTGGAAGCCAGAATGGAGGCTAGAATGAATGAGGCATTGGCTGCCCAGAGGACTGCCCTAATAGCTGAACTAGGTGGTGGTAATGGAAATGGGGCTTCCGCTGGGGGAAGTGGACCTGCTACCTCCAATCAGGGTCCTGCTGCTGAACCGACGAACCCTGCCCTTAACCTGGATGACATGCCCTCCAGAACTGCTTTTGAGCTGGAAGCTCAGAAAATGAGAGGAAAACTGGAACTATTGGAAATGTCTATTACTGCCCTTAAGACACACAAAGAAGTGGTGGACATGGACTCCTTGTCCTTGTTCCTCGAAGCAAGACTGCCCACAAAATTCAAAATGCCCAACATGGACAAGTTTGATGGAACCACTTGTCCCAAAACGCACCTGAAAATGTATGTGGGTGCCCTCAACTCGTTCGGACTGAACAGCGAGCTCCTTGCTCAGTTGTTTCAACAATCACTCACCGGTGCTGCTTTGAGGTGGTTTGTTAGCCTGGATCGGTCTAAAATGAAGACCTGGAAAGACATCTGCAATGCATTCAATACGCAATACCATTATAACATGGAGGTTGACGTTACTCGGAGGGAGCTGGAGACCACCAAACAGAAAAACAATGAACCCTTTTCCTCGTTCCTTACGAGGTGGAGGGCCAAGGCCGCCCAAATGATCAACCGGCCTTCTGAGCAAGAACAGCTGGACATAATTATAAAGAACTTGCTGCCTATCTACCAGCAACAATTGCAAACTCAGTACCTACCAACATTTCAGTCGCTCATTGCCACTACTACGAAGGTAGAAGATTTAATTCAAATGGGGCAACTGAAAGAAGACTCGGGAACCTCAAAATACAAGAAGCCTAGCCAAGTTAGCAAAGTCCACGAAGTGGCAAGCATCACCCCCACGAATCCTTTATGTGTGGGAAATATGAGAAATGGCAGTCAGTCGAGAAGGACATATACTGATCTCGGGATGCCAATCCTTTTGGTATTCCGAGAGGCTATCAAGGCAAACTACATCAAGCCTTTGGAAGCAAGGCCGCCACCCAACCCTTTACCAAGGAACTGCAGAACTGACGAATACTGTGAGTACCATCAGGGTAGCAGGCATAAGATTGAAGCATGCTGGACGCTTAAGAATCGCATCCAAGACCTGGTGGACAACGGTTCAATTATTCCGAGGAGTAAGCCAAACATTAGCACTAACCCCTTACCAAATCACGGGGTAAATGCTATTGTTGCTGACCAGGAATTGATCGATCCTTTCGAGCTATTCCTAGAAATGAATGAAATCTGTGTCCTGGATCTGAATGACCTAACTGAAGAGGTCGATGCAATAACCAGGAGCGGAAGACAGTATGAACCACTAGTCCTGGACAAAGTCCAAAATAACCCCTACCAGAGGGCAAATGAGCCAAAGGAAGACCCGGTACTCTCACAGTTGAAGAAGACCTAGGCTAAAGTGTCAATCTGGGAACTTTTGGCATCATCCTTTCCTCATCGCCAAGCTCTTTGCAAGGCTTTGAGTCAACTGCAAACATCGGTGGAGGTTAGCCCCGAAGTGCTGGTATCCACCCTCACCCAATCATCAAAGATGCAAAGCATCGGGTTTTCTGATGATGACTTACCCAAGGAAGGAGGCAGTCACAACAATGCCCTTTGTGTCACTGTTCAGACCAGAGATAAAACTGTGCCCATGATTCTCATTGATAATGGGTCACCACTGAACGTCTGCCCACTAAGGGTAGCCAGCTGTCTAGGGTTGGAAGAAACAGATTTCATTCCATCAGACCAGATAGTCAAAGCCTACGACAGCACCAGGAGGGAAGTGTTGGGGGTTGCTACGTTGAAGTTAACAATTGGGCCAACTGTGATGGAGGTCCCATTCCAAGTAATTGATGTACCAACTAGCTTCAACCTACTTCTGGGTCGACCATGGATACATCATGCTAAGGCAGTACCCTCTTCCTTGCACCAAAAGGTCAAGTTTCCTTATGAGGACAAGGTTATCACTATCCAGGGGGATGACTACAGCCAGCTCAAGAAGCCAAAGGGCCAGCCTCTCTTTGAGGTCAACCCTGAAACTGCTAATTTGCCCCTCTCGGGATTTCAATATGACACTATGCAGTTCATAGAAGGAAAGACTGCAAACTCTCGAATTCTCTTTGATTTCGGGACGGTGCAAATAAATTGCATAGTGCCTTCAATGCTAAAGATGTCCTATCTACCGGGAATGATTATGGCCAGGTCCGGAAAGACATACCCCACACTGCAAGCCTGGGAGTGTCCAGTGAATGAAGGGACCTTTGGATTGGGTTATGAGCCCACTGATGAAGACCTTGCTGAAAGGATCAGGAGAAGAAAGAAGGAGGGTATACAGATGCAGCCTTACCGTTTGACTTTGAATGGTTATTTCTGTAAACTGGGAGAAACAATTCCTTATTGTGGCTTCCAGGAACCATTCTACTTCCCGACAGCTAAGAAAATGCTGCCCGGGCTGGAAACATTTGCTGATACCTGGGATAACAAGCCAGAAGTGATAACTGAATTGGAAGTGGAAGACTTCATGCAGCCCAGTCTCTTTGACGAGGTTGCGGTCATCACAGGAAATGATTGGAACCAAGACCTGCTGAGCCTGATCAAGCCGAACAAAGGACCTCTCACCAACTGGTACGCCGAGGATGAGCACGCTGCTGATAAACCCCCTCCCGAGTCAAACCTAGAGTCAAAATCTATAATCAAGTCCTGTACTGAGTCTGAGTCTGACCCCGAGTCTGAAATTGAGTCAGAGTCCAATTCCAGTTCTGAGTCATCTGTGTCGGATTTAGAAAATCCAGACTTCAAATTTGATGTAATTTTTGAGGACGATTCCGTCCAAATCAATAAGAGCTTGCAAATTATTGGCTACCCCTCGTGTCTATCTTTCCAAGCATTTCCAAGCAAAAATAATGAAAATCAAATAAATGAAATAAAAAATGAAAAAGGAAAAATAATAATTGGCAAAGAAGAAAATGAACATACATACATTGCATCTGATTGTGTGAACAGGGAACAGGTCATTGAATGCTTGAAGAAGTTTGCCGATTGCTTCATGTGGAAGGCAAGTGACATCACGGGAATTGACCCAGCAATAGCGGTGCACAAGATTCCAGTATACCCTGAGGCTAAACCGGTAAAACAGAAGCTAAGAAGGCTGAAAACAGAATGGTCCTTGAAAATCAAGGAAGAAGTAGCCAAGCAACTGGAGAATAAGTTCATAGAACCCATTGCTTACCCAACGTGGTTAGCGAATATTGTGCCGGTGCCGAAGAAAGATGGCAAAGTCAGAATGTGCGTGGATTACCGGGATTTGAATAAAGCATGTCCGAAGGACGACTTTCCCCTGCCGCATATTGACTTGTTGGTGGACCGAATGGCTGGACACGAGATGGTCTCCTTGACCGATCTCATTGTCAGATACAATCAAATAATGATGCATTTGCCAGACAAAGAGAAAACGGCATTTATCACGGAGTGGGGAACCTACTGCTACAGGGTTATGCCTTTTGGGCTCAAAAATGTCGGGGCAACCTATCAAAGAATGGCAACGACCATCTTCCATGACATGATTCATAAAGAAGTAGAAGTGTATGTGGACGATATGGTTGTTAAATCGAAAACAGTTGAGGAACATACCACAGCACTTGAGAAGTTCTTCCTTAGACTTCGAAAGTACAATTTAAAGCTCAACCCGGCAAAATGTCTGTTTGGAGCTACATCCGGAGTATTTCTGGGGCATATGGTCAGTCGGAAGGGCATAGAGATTGACCCTTCAAAAGCCAAAGCCATTTTGGAAATGCCAACACCAAAGACGGAAAAGGAAGTTCGGGGTTTCCTGGGAAGGCTATAGTATATCAGCCGGTTCATTAATCAATTGGCCGATACTTGTGGTTCGATCTTCAAATTACTCAGGAAAGGGGTATCCGTCAAATGGAATGAGGATTGTCAGAAAGCTTTTTACCAAGTCAAGCAATATCTGTTATCCCCGCCGGTTTTACAGCCACCAAGGCTAGGAAAGCCTTTGCTATTGTACCTATCAGTGACAGAAGAAGCGATGGGTGCAATGCTAGCTCAACAAGCAGAAGATACAAGGGTAGAAAATGCCGTGTATTACCTCAGCAAGAGAATGCTAGACTACGAGTTAAAATACAATAAGATAGAGAAGTTGTGCCTAGCTCTAGTTTGGGCTTGTACAAAGTTGCAGCACTACCTCTCGTCCTACACCATATACGTTATTTCTGAATCGAACCCCTTGAAATTCCTTATGGAGAGGCCGGTTCTTGACAGTAAGATGGCTAAGTGGGTGTCAGTGCTCGCAGCCTATGATTTGAAATTTGTACAACGGAAGGCAGTGAAAGGCGGAGCCTTGGCTGATCAATTAGCGGAATTACCAGTCGAAGACCAAATGCCGGAGGTAGAATTTCCTGATGAAGACTTGTTGAGCTTGGAGAGTGAAGTCTGGGAAATGTACTTCGATGGAGCTTCAAACTACCATGGAAATGGGGTTGGAGTCGTATTCAAAACTCCTTGTGGAGAATACGTCCCAATCGCAGTCAAATTGGATTTCGACTGCACCAACAATGAAGCCGAGTACGAAGCTTGCATAAAGGGGTTAGAAGCAGCCCTGGAAAAGGGAATAAAAGTCCTCAAGGTTTTCGGGGATTCCAATTTAATAGTCTCCAAAGCTTTGAGAAAATGGAAAATTAAGGAAGAGCGTTTGGTTCCTTACCTACAGCGCTTGGACGAATTGGCTCAGCAATTTGAGGATTTATCCTTCCACTACTTGCCGCGAGCCAAAAATCAGTTTGCTGATGCTCTGGCTACTTTGGCCTCCATGGTTAATGTAGGGGGAGACCAAGTCATTCAACCTCTGCAGTTCGGCTACAGAAACAGCCAGCACATATCATGAATTTGGTGGATGACAAGCCCTGGTATTGGGATATACAGAATTATCTTCAGAATGAAGCCTACCCGGAGGGATCTGCCAAGACTGATCAACGGACATTGAGACAGTTAGCATCCGGATATTTCCTTACTGGGGAAGTTCTGTATAAAAGAAGTTGGAATGGCCTGCACCTAAGGTGCGTTGATGAGGGAGAAGCTCAAACCATCATGGAATCCTTACATAATGGGGAGTCTGGTCCACACATGCATGGGATAGCCTTGGCTCGGAAAATCGTGAACCTGGGTTATTACTGGTCAACCATGAATGCAGACTGCGTGAGGCACGCGCAGAAGTGCCATGAGTGTCAAATTTTTGCTAAGCTGCAAAGACAGCCTCCGGTCAATTTGAATCCTATTGCTTCACCATGGCCTTTCGCAACTTGGGGCATAGACGTGATCGGAAAAATCCACCCAAAGGCTTCCAATGGTCACCAATTTATCCTGGTCACTATTGATTATTTCACTAAGTGGATTGAGGCAGCCTCCTATTCGGTCTTGAATGCCAAGAAGGCAGCACAGTTCGTCCGTACTAACATCCTTTGTCAGTACGGAACGCCATTCGAGATTATTACTGATAACGGGTCCCACTTTCAAAGTGACTTTTCTGACCTGCTGAAGCAAAAGAAGATTCAGCATCACAAGTCTTCACCCTATCGGCCATAAACAAATGGGGCTGTGGAGGCTGCAAATAAGGCTATAAAGGTCATTCTACAAAAGACAGTTCAAAAGCATAAAGCTTGGCACGAACAGTTACCAAATGCCTTATGGGGATATAGAACTTCAATCAGAACGCCCACTGGAGCAACTCCGTATTCCTTAGTGTATGGTATGGAAGCAGTGTTGCCTATTGAGCTGGAAGATCAATCGGCGAGAATTATCCGGGAAAGCCAGATCAGCGAAGCAGATTGGGCTATGAATTATCATTTGCAACTCTTGGGTATGGATGAAAAACGATTGCAAGCGATCCACCAAACTCAAGTTTACCAGAGAAGAATGGCACGGCATTTTAATAAGAAGGTCAAAGGCCGAAAACTGGAAGAAGGTTGTTTGGTCCTGAAGGAAATTAGACAGCCAATCATAGACCCACATGGGAAGTTTCGTCCTCATTGGGCTGGACCCTATGTGTTGAAGAAAATATTGTCTGGCAGAGCCGTCATTTTGACTGATTTGGATGGTTTGGAATTCACTAATCCATGTAATTTAGATCAGTTAAAAAGATATTTTGTATAATAAGCATTGCATAATGTAAAATGAACTACATTAGACCTGATTCTCTTCGGAAAAAAGAAATTATGTATCGGAGATATATAGGCAGCCCTCATTGGGCACGGTCTAAGCATTAATAAAAAAAAATCATTTCATAATTCATTCTTCTTTGCCAAATAAAAAAAAAGAAACAAAAAAAAAGAAAAAGAAAAGAAAAAAAAAGAGAAAAACCCGCTATGTCGAAAACCCGAAAGGGCGGCTTAGGCAAAAGTCGGAGCCCGCTAAGTTGAAAACCCGAAAAGGGCGGCTTAGGCAAAAATGGGTAGCTCGCTAAGTTGAAAACCCGAAAGGGCGGCTTAGGCAAAAATTAGAGCTTGAATAAATAAAGTTGGAAAGTGCTTGGAAAGCTTAAAAGTCAAATGACATTCCCAATTAAAGCAATAAAGTCAGACAGCCCGAAGTCAAGCAGAAAGCAAAAGAGTCCAATAAATAAATAATGAAGTATAAGTCCAAAAAAAAAAACATACATCCAAAGCCAAAGAACAAAATCCAAAATCCAAAGTCAAAGAAACAACAAAAAGCCTATAAGAGTCTAGGTGTCTCGTCGCCTCCGTGGGGCAACATCCTCCGAGTCACCCCTAGCTGTTGAACTCTCTCCAACCTCGCCTGTCCGAGGATCCAATACAATCTCCTCGTCAGTCCCAACCTCATCATCAGCGTCAGCCTGAGCCCAGCCTTCAAGTACACTCAGCAGTGCGTTCCTCCTTGGCCTTTCAACCGGCCAGACAACGGCAATGAACCAGGTCCGATACTCAGGAGAAGTCTGAACACTAGCAGGATTAGGTAAAGGCCTAACCATATGATGATCTCTAACCCAAGCCCTAAGGACGGCTCGGGTAACACCCGGAGTGATGGCTGAATCAGCTGAAATGTCATCCATAATCGGAATAGTCTGGTCTATCCCCATCTGCCTCAAAACGTGCGAAGCGCAGTACCAAGTACAGTGTGTAAGGCCTAAAAGGTAAACCCAAGTATGGCGGAAGCTAACCTGGATAAAGCGGGTGATGTCATACCAGGAAATGTAGCACAGTACCTCATTTGGACCCAACACAATCAGCCATGAGGTCCATGCATCAGTAGACGGATAAGTGATCAAGATCCTCCGCATACGATACTGAGTGGGGCTATAGGGCAAGAGAGTAGGAGCAGCAACCACTTGGAGGTGGTCCTTTAACCAAACCTGAGTAATGGATCCTTTCTATTACAAAGGAATGAACCAAAAGAAAGAAGAAAAAAAAAGGAAAAAGGAAAAGGAGAAATACCTGGAGAATAATCGGAGATACCGTCCAGTCATCGAAGCCTAAAGCAGCTCTGTCAAGGCTCCTGATAGTCTCTGCCAGCACAATGCCGCCAATACAACCCATATCCTCCATCTGCCGAACCATGGGGCAGAGGCGCAAATCCCCAAAGCCTGGGTCCTGGTTGAACAAGAAACCAGTCAATAAGCAGAAAACCAAGGTCCGCATTCTCAGCCTCATCCGGTCTGGGTCGTCTGAATGGACCTCTGAAAATTCGTCGATCAGGGGCAACAGAATTGCTTTCTGGTCACCAACAATCATGGCCTTAGCTTGTGGTCGGCTGAACTGGAACAGGCTTTTAAACGACCGAACATACCCAATTTTGACCTCATGCTTGACTAAAGGGGCATTGGGATCGCACCCTATAATAGCGTATAATTCCTCAAAAGGAGGGCACATCTCCTCCATCATGGCCCCGAACCGAAAAACGTGGGCCTCCGGGTCCCAAAGTCTGATGCAGGCCCATAGAAAATCCCAGTCAATTACCACTCCCCTAAGGGTAACAATAGGAGAAAGAACGTACCTCCCTAAGTTGATCTTTTCGACTTTGGAGAGACTCTTAGTCCAGCTGTGCATGCTGTGGTTATAAAAAGGGTTCATCTATGAAAAGAAAAATCGAAAAAAAATGAAATCAAGGAAAAAGTCGGAAATTGAAAATTAAAAGGAGAAATTCTGTTCTTTCTTAATTGAAGTGAATAAACATGCATACATTTAAGTTGTTTAGTACTAACCAAATGCAGGTACAAATAAAGTACAGTACAGAAAATACAGGCAAAGAAAAGTACAGACAACAACAGAAAAACCTAGCAATTTGGCCACAAAGGCCCAGAAGTTCACATTTTGGCCCCTAAGGCCTAAAAAAAAATTTTTCAATTTGGCCCCTAAAGCCCAAAACTTCCCTATTTGGCCCCAAAAGCCCAGAAGTTCACATTTTGGCACCTAAGGCCCAAAAATTCTCAATTTGGCTCCAAAGGCCCAAAAATGCCTAATTTGGCCACAGAGGCCTAGAAGTTCATATTTTGGCCCCTAAGGCCCAAAAATTCCCAATTTGGCCCCAAAGGCCCAAAAATGCCCAATTTGGCCACGAAGGCCAAAAGGCGGGTCTTTTCGACGCGTCCGATTTTCGCTTTCAAAATTTGTTTTTCAGACAACCACCGACGCCCATAAATCATTTTTATGGTTGCCGGTGGGGGGCAACTGTGAATACTCAAATTTTGAGGCTCAAAAAGCCTGTTTTCCCGGACTGCAAACAGTCCGGCCAGACCGGAGGCCATTCGGAAAGTTCACCGAAAGTATGCCAATATGGTACTTGAAACGTCCGGAAAATTACGAGGATCACAGAATTGGTCCCGGAATATTTTTTGGAGGTCGAAAACTCCCGGAAAAGCCTCCGGAACGAAAAGACTAGCAAGTCCGACGGCCACGGCGGCACCGGTCACCAGCCACGGCGGCTCCGGCCGCCGGTAGCGGCGGCGCCGGCCGCCAGATGCGGCGGCAGCTGCCGCCCTCCAGTCCGAATTTTGCCTATAAATATAGCCCCGGCACTCCGTTTTTACTCACTCAGTCTGTGTTGACGGACGCTCCTTCTCCCCTACGCTCCTTGCGATTCTTTTACTGCTTTTCTGCATTTTAGTATAGGCTTTTTATTACTCTGCTGTTGTGATATTTGGCCACTTAAATTAAATTAAATTAATTAATATTCCCCAAACGAGGAGCTTAATCCGGAGTTTTTCAAGCTGAAGCTAAGAAGCGGTTGCCGATTAACTGAGGTAATAACTAAACCCTGTCTATTTAATTTTAGCACTTCATGCATGTTTCTCTTCTACTCCTAATTCTACAACTGCATAAATGCATTCACGTCATCATTAGGCAAATAAACTGCCTCAATTAAATAAGTTTAGGCTAAAATGCCCGGTTAATTAATAATCGTGGTATTAAAGCCTAAATCCGACAATATTGGCTAAAAGTATCTAGTCAATTAATGACTATGGTATAATCGCCTTTATTTCGAACAGTCCGGCTTAAGTCCAATTAATCAATAATTGTTGCTAAAATGCCTTAATTAAACACGTTTTTCTTGGCAATAAATTGCCTACATTGCAATTCAATTGATCTCTTTTGGCAAACAAATTGCCTATAAGTAAGATTAACCATTTTTAGCGACAAATCGCTTAAATCGAATTTTTGGCAAAATGCCTTGAATTAATCAATCTTTTGGCTTAAAAGCCTTGAAATCACTCATTTTGGCGACAATCGCCCAATCAACATTCTTGGCAACTAATTGCCTAAATCAACTCATTTTGGCTAAAAGCCTTCAAATAATCAAATTTTGGCGACAATCGCTTAAATCACATCAATTTTTGGCAACAAATTGCCTAAATCAATCTTTTGGCTAAAAGCCTTCAAATCAACATTTTTGGCAACAAGTGCCTAAAACAACAAATCAATCAATTCTTTGGCAAAATGCCTAAACAAAATGCACAAAGCATACACACACCCATGCATAAAGCATACCCATTCAAAGCCCTTTTAAAAAGGCCTATCGAACTACGTTGACTTTGATCTTCCATTCAAACGGAAGTACGTAGGCACGTTCGGATTTAACCCCGAGCGGCAAGTCGAAATCACTTAAACATTTTCATTGGTCCGATTACATCATTTACCTTGCAAAGCATTCATCGGTTAGTTAATCAGCATGACATAGTCTCGGGATCCACCTCGGGTTCGTAGATTGTGCCTTAAACATTGGGATAATGCATCTAGTAAGTAGGTTAATTAAAATTGGAGTTAACTTAGGGTTTTTTTCCTAGTTTACCCTAAAATAATTAAACAAGGTGGCGACTCACACATTCACGTGCATTTCTGCCCTTAGTCATATGCATTTATATGCCTATATTTTTGGCGGAGGGGTTCACACTGGCGTTATCTTGCCGATAATGTCTATGCCCCATGCTGAAAAAGGCCAAGAAGGAGCTGTTGGATGGAGTTCAGCAGTAGGCAAGTGGTTTTTGTTATCGTGATACTGGCAGGCTTTACAATAGCGAACATAGTTGCACAATCACCTTCCATCTGCACCCAAAAGTAGCCTTGCCTCATGATTTTTCTTGCCAAACTCTTGCCACTCAAATGATTACCGCAAACTCCTTCATGAACTTTCTTCATTATTTCTTCTCCCTCCTTACCTACACATCTTAACAGCATTCCATCCCAAGCCCTCCTGTATAGTTCACCATCGGCCAGGACATAATTCAAAGCCATTTTTCTTAGAACTGAACGGTCTTCCTTTGTTGCATCATCAGAAAAGGTTCCGTCTTTCATGTACCGCAGGATATCCGCAAACCAGGGTTCTTCCTCTGACTTCACTTGATTCACAAAATGTTCTTCATAGCATGGGATATTTGCCACGGTAATGATAAATGGCTTCTTTGGAACTTTACTTAAATCCTGCCAAGCTGACGCTAGGTTTGCCAAAGCATCTGGGATTTTGTTATGGATTCTTCCTATGTGAGTGAAAGTGATCGAGTCAAAGAGCGCCGCCTTCTTTAACAAATACTCAACATAGGGCTTCAACCTTTCTTCCTCCACTTTCCATCTTTCGTTAGCATGTTCGATAACCAACAGCGAATCTCCTGTCACCTCGACTTCCTTAGCGCTGATGCAAGAAGAGCCTCCGTTCCCATGATACATGCTTCATGTTCGGCCATATTGTTGGTAACTGGGAACAACAATCTTTTGCACATTGTCATGACCTCGCCATTGGGTGCTTCTATCACAATACCAGCTCCAGCTCCGTTTCTATTGGTTGACCCGTCGAAGTACAATTTCCAAACCCCTGTTTCAACACACAACAAATGTTCATCTGGAAATTCCAATTCCCATGACTCATCATCTATAATGGGATTTTCAGCCAGGAACTCTGCCACAACCCGACCTTTGACCGTCTTCTTCGTGACGAACTCTGCATCCACACTAGACATCTGGATTAGCCATTTGGACAATCATCCTTCTAGAGTAGGTGTTCTCTGAAGATACTTCATAGGATCAATTTTAGAAACGAAAGTGACCTTGAAGGAATCAAAGTAAGGCCTCAATTTCTTTATCGACCATACTACTGCCATACACGTTTTCTCTACCAAATTATACTTCTCCTCGATAGGCAGTAATTTCTTGCTGATGTAATAGATGGCCTTTTCTACTCCAGTAGCATTCGGCTGTGCCAACATAGCTCTAACTCTCGCATCCTCTATAGACAAGTACAGGATCAGAGGCTCTCCCGGTCTAGGCGACCTCAACACTGATGGATTCATCAAATACTTCTTTATGTGATCAAAGGCTTTCTGGCAGTCCTCGTTCCATCTAACTGGTTGATTCTTCTTAAGTAGCTTGAAGATCGGAGCGCATGTGATGGATAACCTAGAGATAAATCTGCAGATATACTGGATTTTTCCCAAGAAGCTTCTTACCTGACGTTCTGTTCTTGGCAGTTCCATATCCTGAATGGCTTTTATTTTGTCTAGGTCAACCTCAATCCCTTTAGGTCCTATAACAAAACCTAACAGCTTCCCTTTCGTTACTCCGAATACGCACTTTTTGGGATTGAGTCTTAAGTTGTACTGCTTGACCCGTGCGAAGAACTTTTCCAACATCTCCGTGTGTTCTTCCTGTGTTCTCGTCATGATCACCATATCATCCACATATACCTCCAACCCTTTATGGATCATGTCATGAAATAATGTTGTAGCCATTCTCTGATATGTTGCCCCGGCGTTCTTCAGTCCGAATGGCATCACCCTATAGTACAAAGTCCCAAAGTCAGTAGTGAAGGCAGTCTTATGTTTGTCAACTAAGGCCATCAAGATTTGGTTGTACCCGGAGAATCCGTCTATAATAGAATAACATCCCATTCCAGCGGCACTGTCGATCAAAACATCTATGTGTGGAAGTGGGAAGTCATCTTTGGGTGAGGCTTTGTTTAAATCCCTGTAGTCAACACAAACTCTTATTCTCCCATCCTTCTTCAGCACAGGGACTATGTTTGCCAACCACTCAGGATAATGTACTACCTCTAAGAATCCTGCATCTAACTGCTTCTGAACCTCAGCCTTGATCGTGTCTTGCCACTCTGGTTTGACCCGCCTCCTCTTTTGCTTTACCGGCTTAACACCTGGGTTAGTAGGGATGAAATGTTCTGCGATTGACCTATCGATTCCTGGCATGTCGGCATAGCTCTAGGCAAATACCTCTGAATTCCTCTTAAGACATTCTTGGAGATCCTGTCTAAGTTCAGGCTTAAAGTCCGATCCGATTTCGATTATTTTGGGATCTTCGGTGGTGCTTAGGTTAAATGCAAAATGATGCAATGCATTTATGTCAAATATGTGCGTGGTATAATCAATGCCATGAACGAAACAATCAGGAAAACAAGAAAACAAATAGTCAAAATTCACTTCCATTGATTGAAATAATAAAAGGAATCCATCTAAATCGTTCTCAAAACAATAATCAGAAAAGAAAAAAAACATGACTAATAACTTGTTCAATACATTCATCACAGCTGTCCTTTATAGCTTGAACCACTTCATCAACATCTGGAGCTTCCTTTGCTTCTGGGGCAGCTTTTTCTTTCGCCTCTTCATGCTCTGTCATCTTCATCACCTTCCTCTCTGCCTCTTCAGCATCTTCAGCTGCTAGTATTGACTGGAGGATCCTTGCCTTAGCCTTTTGTTCTTGCACCATTCTTGAAGCTTCATCCCCAATCCCCAGGAAATCCTCAAACTCAGGTATCTTCTGTGACCATTCTGTGCCACTGCCTGTTTGAACCACACCAACCATGAACTGTGTGCCTTCTACCAACTGTTCGAAGGAAGGCTCAGGGGACTTGACCAACTGCTCATCAAAATCTATCATGAAGATCTCAAGGCCAGGATAGGTCTTTCCTTTGCTTTGAAATTCCCCTGAAGCCTCTGGATAAAGAAAATCTTATTCAGTCCTGGCTCTTTTATAGGAGACTGGACTTCATATTTCTCCTTCTTTCTACTCTCTGAATACCCCAGCCCACGTCGACCTTGCTGTCCATGTGATGATGGCACAGGTTCAAACCTTCCTTGTAAATCTCGGCTAGCCCCTTACCGTATTGCCATTGCATCTTTTTCATCATTTTACGAGAAAAAGGGCTCATCCTGTTGACTGCACTTTTGTTTTCAGTAATTACAGCATCCTCAATCACAGCCACCTGAAAACCAGATAAAGGCACTGCCGCCTCTAAACCTTCTACAGCCGCCACATTCAAATCTTCTTGTGCATTGATAGTTACCACATCAGTGCCCCAAGGAACCTTAACTTTTCTGTGCAATGTGGAAGGGATTGCACCCAGAGGATGAAGCCATGGCCTTCCCAACAGTAGAGCATAATTGGACAAAATATCCAAGACGACTGTTTGTACCCAACTTTCTATAGTCCCCGTCGAAATCTTTGCCCTGAAAGTTCCCCTAGCATTACTCATGGTGTTGTCATATGCTTTAACTACCATGTTAGACGGCTCAAGTTCCGACTCAATCTTAAATTTGGACAGCATTTTCAGTGGGCACACACACAAGGCCAACCCATTATCCACCATCACATTGCGGGTTTCACGCCCATTAACAGCAACCTGGATGTACAGAGGCTTGAAGTGATTCCTTCCTTCCGGAGGGAGATCGGAGTCAAAGAAGGTGATCTCACCGATCCTGCGCTGTAACACATTGATCATATCCACACTCTGGATCTTGGCAGGAACCCTAACAAATGTCATAGCCTCTAACAAAGACTCTCTGTGCTCCTTTGAGGCTATCAATAAATCCCACAGTGAGATATCTGCCTTAGTCCTCTGTAACTGGCTTAATACTGAATTTGCTATTACGCCGCTTGGTATTTTATTTTGACTACTTTCACCCACTTCAGTAGTCTTCCTTTGTACCTTTCCCACTTCATCTTCCTTCTTCTTTTCCTTGGGCTGTTCTTTACCCTTATCTGATGCTCTCTTTCCTATCCCATCGATGGCAACTCCTTTTCCTTTAGGCTGAGCATTGTTGTCTGGATTATACACACGACCACTTCGGGTTAAGCTCTGGATGCCAACTTCATTTACATCCTCATCACTGCTATAGTATCATTGGTCTGTTTGATCAGCCAAACTTTGTTGGATTGCCAACTGAATCTGCTCATCTTCGCTTTCTGGTACTTCACCCACCTTAACTGTGATGCTCTTCTCAATTTCAAACTTCACAGGCCTCTTTTGTTCTTCCTCCTCACTGCTGCAATCATCCCAGATGTTCAACATGGCACACATCCTTTCCTCCCATTCGGCTTCTATCAATACTAGCTCTTTTGTCAGACCGCTCCCAATTGCATTAACCGATCCACCCGTTTGAGACTTATGGGGTGGATAGTTGTACTGGTATTGTGGCAATGGATTATTCTTAGTGCTCGGCTTATTCCTTTCAGAAGGTTTGGTAATCTTCCCACTGTCTATTACATCCTGTATATCGTGCCTTAACTTGAAGCAGTCATCAGTAGTATGACCCTTGCACTGATGATACTCACATTCCCCATCCATAAACCTACCCCGAACAGGCTTAGCTGGATTGACTAGTAATTTAGATAGCACTCCATTCTTGATACAAGACCTCATGACTGTGCTTAAAGGTCTGCCCAAGTCAGTGAACTCCCTTCTTACTTTCTCGTTAACAGCTCCAACTGTGTTACTATTCACTGACTGGTTTGTGGCATTATTTCCAGCATTTCTATCAGTGTAGGAGGACCGGTAGTTACCAAACCCTCGGTTCTTCTTTTTTTCATCTTTGTACAGCTCTTCGATATTCAACCCAGCCCTTTGAACTAGAGCAAAACCAGTGAGAGGTTGGGCCAGCATCCTCTCCTTGAAGAAAGGTAGGAGGCTTCGACTGAAAATCCTGATTAGCTCTTGGTCCTTTGGCCTTGTCTGGACCATGAACAGTTTTGTCCTCCACCTCCTGCAATAGTCCAAGAAGCTTTCATCCTTTTCCTGCCTTAAACTTTCCAAGTCACGCAGGCCGAACTCATCACTGTCATCCGTCTTGAAGTGCTTGAGAAAAGCAGTCTGTAGCTTAACCCAATTTCTCTGTGTCTCCATATCCAAGCCATCATACCATCTCCTATAACTCCTGTGCAGTGTCTGAGGAAATGCTCGTAGAACATCTTCCTCATTATATCGGTTCATTTGGGAGACCCGGAGGAACTCAGACAGATGGGATCGCGGGTCATTGTCTCCTTCAAACAAAGTATGCTTGAAAGTCTTGAATGAAGTGGAACTTGTTGGATGCAAGATATATTCAGCCACGTGGAAATTAATGACTGGGTCCTTCTCTTTTGCAACAGACATTTTCTCCACTTTATCCTTCAGCTCTGCAAGCTGCTTAATTAGATCATTCTTAACTGGGATAGCATTACCAGCAGAGGCCTGATTATCTGAAGTGGGTTCTAGAAGTTCCCTTTCCTCAACCATAGGCTGATTGTTTGAAGCAGGAGGCACCTGATTATGTGCCCTCTCTTGGGCGAAGGCAGCAGCTATTATCTCAGTAATGGTCCTTAGCTGGGCTAGAGAGAAACCAGTCTCATTCACAGTGTTGTCAACCATTCCTACCAAATCTGAATCAGAAGCCGAATCCGATGAACTTGAACGAACCACAGGACGAACTGGAGCAGGCTCGGGGATTGGGGACACTCTGACCAAATGTTGACCAGGGCGTCGGTGCCAAGCTCTCGAAGCGATTTCCCAGGATGGATCAATTCTGACTGATAGATAGAAATACCTGAGTTAAAGTAGGTCCTGCATGTATGCATGAGAAATAGTAGCACATAGAATGAGGAATGCAGTTCTAATGTGCTAGTGATCGATATGGAAATAAGATCTCGGTTTCAATGACTGGACCCAAAATTCGGTGTGAATAACATACCAATAACTTATTTTGTATTCAAACATTTCTGGCATTATCTGTCGTCGACTGTTCCTTTTGGATTTTACAGTCGGCTATTTTCTCTCAAATTCCTAACTTTTGCCTTGGAGTGAAAGGACTTCCAAGCGGAACACTTTTATTATCATTTTTTTGTATCCTTACTTTTTGCCTTGGAACATATGGTCCCAAGCAGGATCTCATTTTGATTTGTTACAAATTTTGTAATCTCACGCTTACTTTCAGATAATGCAAGAAATGTGAAAATACAAAGGAATCGCAACCCAGTTATAACTCCCTTTTCTTTTGGGTATTAATTCACTATAAACGATTGCATTATGTTATTCAAAACAAATTAGAGGTCCACTCTCAAAAACAAGATCAAACATCCATACCGAAAATTAGCTCTTATAAATGCATGGCTGAAACGAAAAGTATTACATGGTGCATGAATGTCACAGCAGATGAGCAATTTATAACATATAGGGGAACGGGAGTTGGGACATGCATGCCTTCCAACCTTATCTCTTCCACATACGAGTTTCGTTGGTATAAATTCTGACATCTGTTTCCTAGGATTTAGTCTAATCTCGACAACCAGCGGGGGGTTTTGAGATTGACGATATAAACTCTCGGAAATGAATGCGACAAAATAACAGCAAACAGAACCAGGTGTTCCTTAGGGGAAGTAACTAGGGTTTTTGACTACATGCATGGGCTTTTGTCTATTAGGCTTACAAAGTCCGGGTTCCGCAAACAAGATTCAGGCTTTTTTATGGGCCTACTCCTTTTGACGCACCTTTAAAGGTATTAGGCTTGCGGTTGGTACATTTGCTAATTCTTGGGTGGATGTACCTAAAACGCGAGGTTTAGGCTGGATCCACCTTTGAAATTAACAAAAATAACGAAGGCATCATGGGTAGAAAGTGGTGAGAAGAGAGAAATGCTGTATGAATGCAAGATCCTAGAAAAATAAAGGAAAGCACATAAACACATACGGACGATTAAAGAATTTTCCAACGGCTTTCTAATTAATTTTTATTTAGAAAAAGTAGGTTTTAGAGTCAATTCCTAATTGCAACCATCTAGTTATTAAAAAAATAACCAAAGATTCTGGGTTCGATCCCCAGTGAAGTCGCCAATCTGTTTTTGCACCGCCCCCGAGTGATCCGGAAAACGTTCGATTTTATTTTTAATGGAAAAGGTAATCTTTATTTTGAACAGTGGTGACAAAACCTTTTAGGAATACGATGCCGATAAATCGGTCTTCTAAAATATTTGAGTCACCACCCATTATTTCGGCAATGGGGCCGTTTCCAATTAAAAGTGACTTCATTTAAAACCCAATTTTTATTTAAGGCCAATTTAGAGAACTGGTCAGACGCACCGAGTGCGATTCTGGATAAGGGAATTAGGTACGTCGGTTCGTTGGAAGCCGATGCCCGGAAAACCGGCCTCTTTAACCTACAACTTCTAATTCATTTTAATTTAGAAAAGCCAATTTATTTATACAAACCCAACCTGAATAGATCGAACCGAGTTCCTATGCGGAAAATTATTTAATCATCCCAATTAAATTCATTCATTGCATTCATAATCATTCAAACCACACCAACCATTCAACCCACAACAGTTAAGTCAAAGTAATCAAAAGACCCGCTCTTGCCTTATGGTTAAAGGCGGGCCACAAACCGAACCTAAAATACATTCTACCCAATTTAAATCCAAGAAACCCAAAAAACCCAAAATCATGCATAACATAATATTAACGTACTAGACTTGATTAAACCGCAATCTGCCCACAATTGGTTGTCTCTTGAATTATTAAAAGAATTGGATATTAATTTGATTGCACCAAATTATTATTTTAAAAAGGATAAAAATTATTTCTAGAACCCTAGAACAGTCGCATCATGCAGCTGTTTTATGGAAGAACAGTTGCGTGACGGATCCAACAGTTGGGTGACGCAGCTGTTCATGATTTTGGAAAAACCTTCAGATTCATCAGTCGTTTATTTCAAATACAATATTAAACAAAAAATAAAAGTAAAATAAAATCATAAATACGAACAGTTCCGTCACGCAACTAGTCGGGGTTATATCATTATGTTTTGGACATGAACAGTTCCGTCACGCATCTTGTAGTTGCATGACGCAACTGCCCTGGTTCGTAACTACTTTTCAAACAACCCTTTTTACGTTTTCCTTTTATCAAAACTTGTTTTAATATAACTTAGAAACATCCAATAATGGGCAGGGTACCGTTTAATCAATATCACACTACTAAAATATCAACAAAATAAATAATAATAATGAATTAACAACTAAAAATACCAAGAAAAGTTTTAGATAATTACCTAACCCTCAGATTGAGGATTGCAAACAATCAGAACGTCTTAAGGAACGAGATTTCAAAGTCCCAGAAGTCTTTGTTCACCAAGCTTTAACAAATATCCCCTTCTCTTTTGCTTTTCTCCTTTTTTTTCTTTTTATATGATTTTTGTTTTAATCTAATTAATCACTAAAAGCTGTTTTTCGTCAGGATAAATCAGAAGAGTTTCTGTAGAAAAACCTAGCTGCAATTGTCTCTTTTTTACACCCTAAAAATCCCCTCCATTAAGATAAAAAACGCAGTATTTATATGGGTAGGGCAACAGGGGATCGCTGCGTCACGCAACTGACGGCTGCGCGACGGACTCGATAGCTGCGTGACGCAGCTCACTTTCTGGACCGTTGCCACGTATCCAAACAGAATGTAAAACCGTTATGTCGGCTTTCAAGGTGACGTCATCTTAATTGGAGTTGCATGACGCAACTATCATTGCCGTCACGCACCTTATAGCTGCGTGACGCAACTCTATTATAAATCAGTCACCCTCAATTTGGCTTAAATCAATCCTTGGGTTTAAAGACTTTCGGTCAACCATGATTCCTCATTCCGCGTCCTCGTATCCTCATCGGGTTAGGCGGGGGCATAAAGACACGCGTCAACACTTTCTCGGTAACAGCTCCAACTGTATTGCTACTCCCCGATTGGTTTGTAGCAGCATTTCCAGCATTTCTACTTTGATCACTGTAGGAAGACTGGTAGTTACCGAACCCCCGACTTTTCTTCTTCTCTTCTTTGTACAGCTCTTCAATATTCAACCCAACCCTTTGCACTAGAGAAAAGTCAGTGAGAGGTTGGGCCAACATCCTCTCCTTGAAGTAAGGCAGCAAGCTTCGACTAAAAATCCTGATCAGCTCTTGGTCCTTTGGCCTTGTCTGGACCATGAACAGCTTTGTCCTCCATCTTCTGTAATAGTCGGAGAAACTTTCATCCTTTTCTTGCCTTAAGCTCTCCAAATCACGCAGGCCAAACTCATCACTGTCATCTGTGTTGAAGTGCTTGAGGAAAGCGATCTGAAGTTTGACCCAATCTCGCTACGTCTCCATATCTAAGTCGTCATACCATCTCCTGTAGCTTTTATGCAATGTTTGAGGAAATGCCCGTAAGACATCTTCTTCATTATATCGGTTCATCTGTGCAACGCGAATGAACTCAGACACATGAGACCTTGGGTCATTATCCCCTTCGAATATGGTATGCTTGAAGGTCTTGAAAGAAGTAGAACTTGTGGGCTTCAGAACATATTCAGTCACATGGAAATTGGTAACCGGGTCTTTCTCATTCGAAATGGACATTTTCTCCACCTTATCTTTTAGTTCTGCTAACTGCTTAATTAGATCATTCTCAACTGAAGCAGCATTACCAGCAGATGCTTGATTACCTGAAGTGGGTTCTGGAGTCTCTCTTTCCTCAACTACAGGCTGATTACTCGAAGCAGGAGGAACCTGATTCTGTGCCCTCTCTTGAGCAAAAGCAGCTGCTATTATCTCGGTAATAGGCCGAGGAAAAGCCAGTATCATTCACATTACCGTCAGCCATCTTAACCAGGTCTGAATCAGAAACCGCAACAGGCAAACTTGAACTAACCACAGGACTAACCGGAGCAGATTCGGGGATTGGGGACACTCTGACCAAACGTTGACCAGGGTGTCGGTGCCAAGCTCTCGAAGTGATTTCCCGGGACGGATCAATCTTGGCTGATAGATAAAAGGACCTATGTTAAAGGAGGTTCTGCATGTATGCATGAAAAATAGAGGCACATAGGATGAAGAATGCAAGTCTAATGTGCTAATAACTGTATGGAAATGAGATCTCATTTTTGACGACTGGACCTAAAATTCGGTATGAATAAATGGCAACAATTTACTTCGTACTCAAACATTTCTGGTATTATCTTTCGTCGATCGTTCCTTTTGGATTTTTCGGTCGGCTATTTTCTCTCAAGTCCTTAATTTTTACCTTGGAATGAAAGAATTTCCAAGCGGGATATTTTTCTCTTTTTTTGTTTTCGATGTCCTTACTTTTTGCCTTGGAACAAATGGTCCCAAGCAGGATCTCATAGTGATTAATTACAAAATTTCTGTAATCTCACGCTTACTTTCAGATAATGCGAGAAACGTGAAAATACAAAGGAATCGCAACCCCCTTATAGCTCCCTTTTCTTTTGGGTATTGATTCACAATAAACGATTGCATTATGTTATTCAAAACTAATTAGAGATCCAGTCTCAAAATCAAGGTTAAACGTCCATACCGAAAATTAGCCCTTATAGATGCATGGCTGAAACGAAAAGTATTACGTAGTGCATGAATGTCATAGCAGATGAGCAATTTATAACATACAGGGGAACGGGAGTTGGGAAATGCATGCCTTCCAACCTTATCACTCCCACACACGAGTTCCGTTGGTATAAATTCCGACATCTGTTTCCTAGGATTTGGTCTAATCTCGACAACTAGCAAGGGGGTTTTGAGATTGGCGATACAAACTCTCGGAATGAATGCGACAGAACAACAGCAAACAGACATCGGGTTTTCCTTATGGGGAAGTGACTAAGGCTTTCAACTACATGCATGGGCTTTGGTCTATTGGGCTTTACAAAGTCCGGGTTCCGTAAACATGATTCGGGCTTTTACATGGGCCTACTCCTTTTGACGCACCTTTAAAGGTACTAGGCTTGCGGTTAGTAAAATTGCTAATTCTCGGGAGGATGTGCCTAAAACGCAAGGTTTAGGCTGGATCCCCATTCGAAATTAACAATGATATCGAGGGATAGTATGGGTAGAAAGTGGTGAGAAGAGAGAAATGCAGTATGGATGCAAGAATTTAGAAAAATAAAGGAAAGCAAATGAACAAACAAGGACGATTAAAGAATTTTGTAACGGCTTTTTAACCAATTTTATTTCCAATTTTAGAAAACATAGGTTTAGAGTTAATTCCTAACTGTAACCGACTAGTTATTTAAAAAATAACCAGGGATTAGTGGATGATTCCCCAGCAGAGTCACCAATCTATTTTCGTCGACCGCCCCCGAGCGATGCGAAAAACATTCCCTTTTTGTTTTGATGGAAAAGGTGATTTTTATTTTTGAACAGTGGCGACAAAACATTTTGGATACAATGCCGATAAATCGGTCTTATAAAACATTTTGAATCGCCACCCATTATTTCGGCAATGGGACCGTTTCCAATAAAAGTGACTCCATTTTAAACCCAATTTTATTCAAGGCCAAATTCTTTAAAAGACTGGTCAAGCGAACCAATGCGGTTTTGGGTAAGGGAATTGGGTACGGGAATTGGATACGTTGGCCCGTTGGAAGCTGTGAATACTCAAATTTTGAGGCTTAAAGAGCCAGTTTTCCCGGACTGCAAACAGTTCGGCAGGACCAGAGGCCATTTTGGAAATTTACCGGAGGTATGCCAATATGGTACTTAAAACGTCCGGGACGTCGCGAGGATCGCGGAACTGGTCCCGGAATATTTTTTGGAGGTCCGGAACTCCCAGAAAAGCCTCCGAAACGTAAAACTAGAAAGTGCGCCGGTCGCTGCGGCGGCGGCGGTCCAGCCGCCGAACCCGGCGGCCCGAGCCACCGAAACAGTCCGTTTTGCCTATAAATACAGCCCCGGTGTGACCTTTCAATTCACTCAGTCTGTGTTGACGGACGCTCCTTCTCCCCTACGCTCCTTGCGATTCTTTACTGCTTTTCTGCATTTTAATTTAGCTTTATTGCTTTCTTGCTTTGCTATTTGGTCATTAAAATTAAATTAATTAATATTCCCTTAACGAGGAGCTTAACCTAGAGTTAAGAAGTGGCTAGGACGTCGCGAGGATATGCCAATATGGTACCGGAGGCCATTTTGGAAATTTACCGGAGGTATGCCAATATGGTACTTAAAACGTCTAGGACGTCGCGAGGATCGCGGAACTGGTCCCGGAATATTTTTTGGAGGTCCGGAACTCCCGAAAAAGCCTCCGAAACGTAAAATTAGAAATTGCGCCGGTCGCTGCGGCGGCGGCGGCCCCCCTTCACGGCGGCGTTAGCCGCTATCGCCGACGGCGGCTGCGGCCGCCCTCACCGGCGGCGGCCGCTGGACCTGGCGAACCAGGCCGCCATGTCGCCGCCGGGCTCCGGCGGGCTCCGACGGCCCAGCCGCTGAAACAGTCTGTTTTGCCTATAAATACAGCCCCGGTGTGACCTTTCAATTCACTCAGTCTGTGTTGACGGACGCTCCTTCTCCCCTACGCTCCTTGCGATTCTTTACTGCTTTTCTGCATTTTAATTTAGCTTTATTGATTTCTTGCTTTGCTATTTGGTCATTAAAATTAAATTAATTAATATTCCCTTAACGAGGAGCTTAACCTGGAGTTAAGAAGTGGCCGTCGATTAAATCAGGTACATAAACTAAACTCTGCCTATTTAATTTTAGCACTTCATGCATGCTTCTCTTCTACTCCTAATAATTCTACAATTGCATAAATGCATTCACGTCATTATTAGGCAAATAAACTGCCTCAATTAAATAAATTTAGGCTAAATGCCCGGTTAATCAATAATCGTGGTGTTAAGCTTAAATCCGACAATATTGGCTAAAAGCCTAGTTAATCAATAACTATGGTGAAATTGCCTTTATTTCGAACAAATTCGGCTTAAGTCCAATTAATCAATAATTGTGACTAAAAGGTCTTAATTCAAACACGTTTTTTTCTTGGCAATCAATTGCCTACATTACAATTCAGTTAGTCAATTTTTGGCAAACAAATTGCCTATAAATTAGGCTAACCATTTTAGCGACAAATCGCTTAAATCAATTCTTTGGCAAAAATGCCTTAAATTAATCAACTTGTTTGGCTAAAAGCCTTCGAATAATAAACTTTGGCGACAAATCGCCGAACCAATTTTTGGCAATAAATCGCCTAAATCACATCAACTTTTGGCAAAAATTGCCTAAATCAATCTTTTTGGCTAAAAGCCATTAAAATCAACATTTTTGGCATCAAATGCCTAAAAATCAATCAATTATTTGGCAGAATGCCTAAACAAAATGCACAAAGCATACACACACTCATGCATAGAGCATCCCCATTCAAAGCCCTCTAAAAGAGGCCTATCGAACTACGTTGACTTTGATCTTCCATTCAAACGGAAATACGTAGGCACGTTTGGGATTTAACCCCGAGCGGCAAGTCAAAATCACATAAACATTTCATTTGGGCCAATTACATCAATCACCTTGCAAAGCATTCATTGTTTTGGTTAGTTCATCAGCATGACATAGTCTCGGGATCCGCCTCGAGTTCGTAGACCATGCCTTAAACATTGGGTTAATTAATCTAGCAATTAGGTTAATTAAAATTGGAGTCACTTAGGGTTTTTCCTGGTTTACCCTAAAATAATTAAACAAGGTGGCGACTTATACATTCACGTGCATTTCTGCCCTTAGCATATGCATTCATATGCTATGATGTTTGGGTGGGGGTTCACAGTTTGGCGACTCTGCTGGGGAATGTACTTATGTAATCTTTTTTGCATAAAAGTGGACTACAATTGCTGTGTAAACTAACCAGCCCTTCTTTAGGGTTTTATTTTACTATGCGTTGTTTTGCAGGGTGCCTTAACATTGAATCAAGTATTCTTTCTTTAAGAATACGGGATAAAGAGAATTCGGACTTAATTGTACAATTTAATTAAGTCATTTTAAATTGTTGATTTATTTGCACGATTGAGAATCCTTTTCTCCATTGCATAAAAAATGAATTTCAAATGAATTTCTTCCCTCTCTGTTCAAACTTCTGAGTCTGGATAGCAAGTAGCGCTGATCGGCAGGTCTCTTTGATTATGTCGACGCACAGCCAAAGCGTCCTCCCTGTTACCGTAAACCATCCCTAATCCTCAACAGTCCGTTTTTGCCTATAAAAGTAGCCCCGGGCCTTCTGTTTTCCTCACTCAGTCTATGTTGACGGACGCTCCTTCTCCCCTACGCTCCTTGCGTTTTCTTTTACTGCTTTTCTGCATTTTCAATTTAGCTTTTATTGCTTTCTTGCTTTAATATTTGGCCACTTAAATTAAATTAATTCTAAATTAATATTCCCCAAACGAGGAGCTTAATCCGGAGTTTTTTTCAAGTTGAAGCTAAGAAGCGGTCACCGGTTAACTCAGGTAAATAAACAAAACTCTGCTCATTTAATTTTAGCACTTCATGCATATTTCTCTTCTACTCCTAATAACTCTACAACTGCATAAACACATTCATGTCATCAATTAGGCAAATAAACTGCCTCAATCAAATATGATTAAGCTTAAATACCCGGTTAATTAATAATCGTGGTATTAATGGTAAATTCGACAATATTGGCTAAAAAGCCTAGTTAATTAATAACTACGGTTTAATTGCCTTTATTTCGAACAGTCCGGCTTAAATCCAATTAATCAATAATTGTGGCTAAAAAGCCTTAATCAATCACGTTTTGGCAACAAATTGCCTACAATTAAGTCAACCACATTTTGGCAACAAATTGCCCACGGTTCAATCAATTTTTGGCAAACAAATTGCCTATAAATTAGATTAACCACTTTTTAGCGACAAATCGCTTAAATTAGAAGCTTTGGCAAAATGCCTTAGAATTAATCAATCTTTTGGCTAAAAGCCTTCAAACAATCATTTTGGCGACAATCGCCTAAATCACATCAACTTTTGGCAAAAATTGCCTAAATCAATTCATTTTGGCTAAAAGCCTTAAATAAAGCATTTTGGCGATAAACGCCCGAACAATCACTTTTGGCAAACAAATTGCCTAAATCTTTCAGCTAAACGCCTTCCAATACCAACTTTTGGCACAAATGCCATAATCACTTTGGCGACAAATTGCCTAACCAATTTTTGGCAATAAATTGCCTAAATCACATAAATCTTTTGGCAACAATTTGCCTAAATCATTCTTTTTTGGCTAAAAGCCTTAAATCAACAATTTTGGCATCAAATGCCTAAAAATCAATTTTCAGGCAGAATGCCTAAACAAAATGCACAAAAGCATACACACACTCATGCATAAAGCATCCCCATTCAAAGCCCTCTAAAAGAGGCCTATCGAACTACGTTGACTTTGATCTTCCATTCAAACGGAAGTACGTAGGCACGTTTAGGATTTAACCCCGAGCGGCAAGTCAAAATCACATAAACACTTTCATTGGTCCAATTGCATCTTTTACCCTGCAAAGCATTCATTGTTTTGGTTAGTTCATCAGCATGACATAGTCTCGGGATCCACCTCGGGTTCGTAGACTGTAACATCCCTTCCCGGTCCACCCGTTCACCCGAATGAACCGAGCCGAAACGCTACAATCTGGTTGAACTTATGTCTTGTCATGCTGATATCATCCTGTATGCTAAATATGAATATAAAACACTCCCAATTAAACATCAAACTTTCAATATCTCCAACTAATCATCATAACACAACAACACTATATATATGTAGTCATAACTGTATAAATCCTCAATAGCAGTTAATATCCAGCAATTAATGTCATTCATGATCTATATCAAGTCTTCATGACCTAATCATACCAACTATAGTCAAATATTTCATATTAAATCATTTCCTCCAAATACTTACACCAAAATAATTACATGCTTCAATTATATTTCCCATTTACATAAGCTTTGACAAATGTAATAATTATACATGCCATAAATCTTAATACATGCCATACTTCATAATTATACAACTCTCAATCTACTATGACCAAAATAAGCACTTCTGCTTTGATAGTACTCCTCAAGTCTTCAAGTAGCAACCACGATCTTCAACCTACGCGTGATAAAAATCGACGCGCTGAGTATAAAACTCAGTGGTGCTCATAATTCACGTACTTAACAAAGTGTGATGGCAACTAACTTAAAATACAAATTTCATAAAGCGTTGATACTCATAGAATCAGTAAATTTCAACATGAATGTCTCTTTGTAGCAACGAATAAACTTCTAATTCATAAACATAATTAATTTAGTTCTACTTATCTCATAACTCCTTTACATGAACCTTAAATCACACATTATGATACTATCATGATCTTACCTGCTGTTCATTGTGTTGTATGAATGAAATCAATAAACATGTAAGATTACATAACAGTATATGTTCATTGTCTTACTTGCTATTCATTATGCTGTATGACTTATGCACTTTTAGTCACATCATATAAGTTATGATTAATAACATCTCATGACTGTATGGCTCCTTAAGGATTCAATAAAGAAACTTGTAAGCATATATAGCATTATACTTTCATGATCTTACCTGATGTTCTTTATGCTGTATGAATTCTGCAACTTTGATTAAACTCAGTGAATATCACAATGACTAAAGAAACATATAAGCACATACATATGTAGAAATAAACATGTACTCACATATGGAATGTAAGCACACATATCATGATACTTTCATTTTACCTTGATGATCTTTCTTGTTGTTTAGTATACTGTATGATTCATGCAATGTTATGTCAAGATATCTGTATGGCTCCATAAGGTTATAGTGAAACCGAAGTGATAAGAAAACTATATGAAACTGGATGAAACTGTATGCTTGGCTGCTATGGCCTATATAATCATATCCACTCAACGGCCTGTAGCCGGAGTACCAAACTGTATGGGGCGCAGATCTGCTATTCTATGTCGCGACATAGCCTTATCTACATGGTTTCTACCTAACCTCAATGGAGCATAATGTTGGTATGTCAATAGTATAACACAACATCATATTAATGGTTTCATAACTTCATAAATCATAATGTTTATTTGATTTCATATCATTTGCATGCTTGGATGTTGTTTTGATACATGTTCTAATGTTGTCTTTTTGTTTAAAAATGATTGGAGGCATACAAGTTGAGCAAAGGAATGCAATTGCATAGAAAATGAAGTCCAAAAGTGCATGAAAACACAAGTCGCGAGCGCGAGATGCAAAAATGAGAGTCAGTGAGTTCCCAGGCCAAATTAGCGAGCGCGCAATGAAAGTCGCGAGCACGTAAAGCACCAAATGAGAGTCAGAGAGTTTTCAGGTGAAAGTCGCGAGCGCGCAAATGAAATTCGCGAGCGCGCGACGTGTTTTCCAGCCTGCGCAGTCTGTACGCTGTTGGTCATATCTCTCAATTTACAACTCTGATTTGGGTGATTCAAAAACCCATGTAAAGCTAACACATAGAGGAACAAATAACTCTTCTATGACACTTCCTAATTCCATCATTAAATAGGGTCAAAATCAAGGTGAAGTTACTGGTTCTTTTTCCAGCAAAACCTGTTTCAGCATAAACTCAATATCTACTTCATTTATTCATTTCATCTCATGCTTTTTCACCATTTTTAGTCATCTTTCTCAACATTAAACAACATATCTCCTCATTTCAACACATCACACAAATTATCATGCAAGAAAATGAATTAAACTAAAAGAGATAGCACACCTTCACTCCAAAAAGCTTGAACTCTTCTTTTTAGCTTCCTTCTACCTTTGAGCTCACTTCTCCTATACATAAGAACTCTTATGAATACTCTAAAAATATCACCAAATGATTCAAGTATGAAATTCAAGAAGGTTTACTAGAATAGAAGTTGAATTAATGCTTGAATCCCATTAAAATCTTCACTACCATTAAAAGTGATGGAGAAAGGAAAGTGGAAGAGGAAAGTAGAGGAAGAAGATGAAGATAAGGATGAAGAAATGAAAATGAAATGGAACTCATGGGTAGGCTCTAGAAGATTAATGATTTTTATGTGAAAATTACCAAATGGTACCTCAAGTGTCAAAATGGTACAACTCAATACCTCAACTTTATACTTTAGTGCAAGCAAGTCCTAATCCTTATACTTTGATCTTTTTGTTTCCTTCAAGTAAGTCCACTTCTTCTCCTTATTTCAATCACATCCCATTCTAGCCCACTCTAGACTCTAATGGATCGAACCGGGTTTTAGATCAGCCCGACTCGACTCTAAGCATCAACTCGATTCAATAGAAAATGGGACGTTACATAGACCATGCCTTACATTGGGTTAATTAATCTAGCATTTAGGTTAATTAAAATTGGAGTCACTTAGGGTTTTTCCTAGTTTACCCTAAAATAATTAAACAAGGTGGCGACTCACACATCACGTGCATTCCTATCCTTAGTCACATTCATTCGTATGCTTATGTTTTCGGGGGAGGGGTTCACAGAAGCCGACGCCCGGAAAATCGGCCTCTTTTAACCTTACGATTTCTAATTTATTTTAGTTAGAAAAGCCAAATTATTAATTTACTTAAACCCAACTCGAATGGATCGAACCGAGTTCTTATGCGGAAAATTAATTAATCGTCCCAATCAAATTCAATCAAATTCAATTATCGCATCCATAATCATCCAAACCATTCAAACTAAAGCAGTTAAATCAAATAAATAAAAGACCCGCTCTTGCCTTATGGTTAAAGGCGGGCCACAAACCAGACCTAAAAATACATTCTACCCGATTAAAATCTTAACCCGAAAACCAAAAAAACCCAAAATCATGCATAATTACATTTTAATATTCTAAACTTAATTAAATTGCAATCTGCTCACAATTGGTTGTCTTCGGATTTATTAGAAAAATTAATTTTTATTTTGTACAAAATTCTTTAATTTTTGAAAGAACAAAAATTGTTTTTGGAGCCCTAGAACAGTCACATCACGCAGCTGTTCTTTGGAAGAACAGTTGCGTGACAGATCGAGTAGTCACATGACCTAACTGTTCTTAAAACTCCAGATCCATCAATCGTATATTTTAGATCCACAATTAAAAATAGAATATCAAAAATAAAATGAAACCGTGAATATGAACAGTTTTGTCACGCAACCTCTAGATCCGTTACTGATCTAATAGCTGCGTGACGCAACTAATTTGGGTAAAGAAACGATATATTGGGCATGAACAGCTCCATCACACAACTGCCAGGTCCGTTACGGATCTACTGTCTGCGTGACGCAACTGCTCTAGTCCGTGCCTACTTTTCAAACAACTTATTTACATCATTCTTTTATTTAAACATGCTTTAATAAAATCTAAAGACAACCAAGAGTGAACAGAATACCGTTTAACTAAGATCAGACTACTAAAACGATAACAAAATAAACAATACTAAATAAAAATACAAAGAGAGGTTTAAAAGAGTTACCTAACCCTCAGACTGAGGATTGTAAACAGCTTAAACGCCTTAAAGAATGAGGATTAATGGATTCCAGAAGCTCTGTCCACAAGGATTTAAACGCTCACCCTTTTCTCTCTTGCTTTTTCTTCTTTTATGATTTTCATTTTAACCTAATTGATGTCTAATAGCTGTTTTTCTTCAAGGGAACTCAGAAGAGTTTCTGGAGAAAAACTTAGTCGCAAGTGTATTTTTTTGATGCCCTAACCACCAGTCCCGAATAAGAGATAAAACGACGAATTTATAGAAGTAGGGCAACAGAGGATAGCTGCGTCACGCACCTTATAGCTGCGTGACAGATCCGATAGCTGTGTGACACAGCTCACTTTCTGGACCGTTGCCACGTACTCAGACAGAATGAAAAACCGTTATGTCGGCATTCACGGTGATGTCATCTTGATTGGAGTTGCATGACGCAACCGACAGTGCCGTCACACACCTAATAGCTGTGTGACGCAACTCTTATGCAATCCATACATATTTAAATTTGTCTAATTTAAATCCTTGGATTAAAATACTTCTAGATAGTAATAACCCTTCATTCCGCATCCTCGTATCCTCATTGGGTTAGGTGAGGGCATAAAGACACGCGTCAACACCCATAACCCTCAGTGTGAAACTTATAACCATTTACAAAGTGGCCAAAGTAGGCATTAGCAAACGGTAGAGGTCCCCTTGCTAGATTAGTAATGAATCTGTTATCAACATCGCTTCCTGAGCTTCGAGCCTATGGGAAATATTAATGACACGAGTGAAATCTAAGAATGTACACATATATGTTGTGTAACTAGAAAGTTACTTACGTAAAGTTTGAACCATTCTACAAATTCAGAGTCCAGTTTTGCATCAACTCCAGCATCAGTCAAATTGGGATTTTGTAGCCGCAAGCTTGATATATTTCCTGTTTATGAACGAACAAAATTATCATAATTATGATTTAACTATGCTGTATTGGGTTTAGACTCTCTACACGATTTATACTTACTGTACAAATGGTGTAATCTCTTCGCAATTCAACAAAATATAGGTTTGAGCCGCTTGTATCTCTGCATCAGTCAATCGTCTTTTTTTTATTTACCAATCATATGCCCAGGATAGGTGAAAATTGTTAGATTCCCTTCTAATTCAGATTCTATTCAATCTCCTCCGTCATCATTACGTGGCACTTTTCGATGCTTGGTGTAAACATATGGTTCGAAGTAGTGTGAATAGAAGGTGGAAGCTCCTTGCACCAAATATGCATTGCAAATTGATCCCTCAACCTTTGCCTTATTGTGCACATTCTTTTTAATTTTCTGCAGGTGTCTGTAATTGTACAAAGATAATATGTAAATATGAGTTGAAATAACATTGTAATGATTAGAATGGGATGTTAGTGATTCACCTCTCAAATGGATACATCCATATATATTGTATCGGTCCTGCTATACGACATTCATAGGGCAAATGAACCGAAAGATGCTCCATAGAATCAAAGAAGTCGGGTGAAAAAATTTGCTCCAATTTGCATATCACTATTGGGATTTCTCGCGCTAATTGGTCCATATCATTGCATCGGATAACAGTCATCGTCAATTCCTTAAAAAAGAGACTCAATTCTGTCATTGCTTCCTAAATTTTTCCTATCAACAATTCTCGAAATGCCACAGGAATCAATCTTTGCATGAAAACATGACATTCATGGCTTTTCATTCTAAACAATCAGTATTTCCTCATGTCAACACATCTACCCATATTTGAACAGTATCCATATGGAAACCTTAATGATCGGACCCATTCGCATAATACTTGCCTTTGGGGTTTATCTAAAGAATAACATGCCTTTGGAAACTTTCCAGTAAGTATAGATTGCTTGAGTTCTGGTCAACGACAAATTTTCTTCATGTCTGCTCTTGATTTTGCACTATCCTTAGATTTCCCCTCAATTTTCATGACAGTGTTGAACAGATTTTCAAACACATTGTTTTCTATGTGAATCACATCAAGGTTCTGACAGATAAGAAGTGAACTCCAGTATGGCAAATCCCAGAAGATGCTTCGCTTTTTCCATCCGCTATTCCTGCCAATTCTACCATTTACCTCTTATACACCTAACTCTGTAACTTTCATAAGCCCCAGATCTTCAATTTCTTGTAATATTTTAGCTCCAGACTTCACAAGTGGAGGGGGATCAACAATAGTTGTTTTCTTTCTAAAGCATTATCGATTTCACCTCAAAGGGTGAGATTCTAGTAAGAATTTGCAATGACAATCAAACCAACATTGTTTACCTCCATTTTTTAGTGTAAATGCATTAGTGTTTTCCATGCAATGAGGACAAGCCAATTTGCTTGCCGTACTCCAACCAGATAACATTCCAAATGCAGAAAAATCACTGATGGTCCAAAGCAAAGCAGCTCGTATTATGAAATTCTGATTGGTCGAAATATTAAACGTTTCAACCTCATACTCCCATAAATAATTAAGTTCGGCAATCAAAGGTTGCAAAAACATATCAATTTTGTATTTCGAATTATTAGGGCCACGTACAATAACACACAAAAACATGTATTCATCTTTCATACACATTGAGGGTGGTAGATTATATGGTATGACAATGACAGGCCATGATGAATATTGATGTCCTGATTGGCCAAATGGCTGAAACCCATCAGTACAAAGCCCCAATCTCACATTTCTCATATCAGCAGCAAACATAGGATGATGGTTAGCAAAGTGTTTCAAGGCTTCAGAGTCTGACGGATGAGTCATTATACCTTCCTCATATTCATGCAAAGCATGCCATCTCATGTGTTCGGCTATCACCTTAGATGCATATAACCTTTGCAGGCGAGGAACTAGAGGGAAATAATACATCTTCTTGAAAGCTTCTCTCTTTGTACTCTACCAGTCCCTTGACCCCGTCGTTGATATTTTGGAAGATTACAAAACTTGCATTCTCTTAATTTAGAGTCAACACCCTAGTATATCATACAATTATTTCGACAACTATCAATCTTTTCCACGGGTAGTCCTAATGCCCGAACTAATTTTTTTTTCTAGTAAAAATTATCCACCATCGAATGGTCTTCAAGCAACATTTCTTTTGATAACTGCATAAAATCATCGTAACACCTTTCTAAAAAATGGTGCTCCGCTTTCATGCGTAGTAATCGTGCCACTACAGATAGAACTAAATGATTCTTGCATCCAGGCCACAGTTCACTATTAGATGCACTTATCATGTCAAATAATTGTTATGCTGCATAGTTTGGCGATTCCTCCAAATTATCCTAATGAAATTCTGTGGGTCCCGTATATGTATGGCACAACCCAAGAGAGGGGGGGTAAATTGGGTTTTCTAAAAAAAAAAATATAAATTTTAGAATTTAAAACAAAATATAGAGTTCTAAGTGCAGCGGAAAAAATAAAGAACTTGTGAGAATAGATTATGGATTAGAACTTTCTCACAATGTTCTATTCATAAAAAAAATAGAAAGACTATGCAAAGTGCAGCTATTTATTAGAACTGCTTCACAATATCTTATTCAATATCAGAACTGATTTATGACAGAAAGCTATTGTAATTAGAACTTCCTCATAAAGTTTAGAAAATCATATAAGACTGTGTGAGAGACAGTTATTAAAATTAGAACTGCTTCATAAAGCTTTAATCAAGTTTAGAAAACTGATTAGAAACCCAAGTAGTGAAATATACTGTAAATAGAAGAACAGTTTAGAACTTGGTATATTCACTTATCAGAATTCCAGAGTTCTAATATTCAGAGAAGATAAGGCTTATTCTAGTTTTAGAACATCAGAATCATTAACAACTTTAGCATCTCTAAAATATAAACAGAAGTGTAAGTAAAGCAGTATCAAGCAAAACTTCAAAAATTAAAAGGATCAACACAGTGATTTATAATGGTTCGACACTAACTCGCCTACATCCACTCCCCAAGACTCATCTTGAGATCCTCAACGATGTTATCTCTTTTCAAGGGTAAGAGACAAACCAATAGTACAAGGCAATAGATCAACACCTAGATCTACCCTTTATCCCACTAGATTTTCCAAAGGTTCTAGTTAACCTCAACCCTTTCTGTTTTTGGCAGAGTACAGAAACTCAATTCAAAACATTAGAATCACTCTCACGGAGAAGGTTGCTTGATAACCTCTTTCACTATAGCTTCTCACCCAAGCTATTACACAATTGTTTATCAAATAAAGACCTGTCTACTAAAGATTACAGAAGCTAAATAGACAGATAGAAATGCAAATATAAGCACAGGAAAAACAATTTTTCAGATTAGAGAATCGTTTAGAACACAGAACCGTTTTTCAACAGTAGTTATAAAAATTCTTTTCTCTTTAAAGATAAAAACGTGAAGTGTAAAGATGAAAAGAAAAATGGGGGTAGAGAGTAAGTTTTGAGAGATAAAGGATGTGATCAATAGGTGAATACTCTTAAAACGAAAACTCTTTCTTCCACTTAGTTCAAAGAGTGAACACTCCTTTTTATAGAGAGATTTGTGACTCTCGTTTTTAGAAAGTGGATATTTCATTTTGAAATCAGAATATTTGCTTTCCTTATTTAGAAGATACGAGAATCTTAGTTACCAAAAATTTGTTTTATCCTTTTGGTAAGAAAATAGGAGACGATCTTCCTTTCCTTAAACATAAAGATTTTCCGAAAGCAATTTATTTGAGAAATATTTTTCTAAAAGATTCTACTTACTAAAACGAAAAGAATGAGATCTTCCTTCGTTTTAGGTAAGAGAATAAATTAAAATTCTTTAGATCTTCATAGAGGATTTCCGAAAAAGAAAGCATATGATTTATTACCAAAATCGTTAGAGACATAATCTCTTTAATTTTAGGTAATTGAATCATTTTGATTTCTTTTAAACGAATTTCGAAAACAACTATGACGAAAAGATTTATTTTGAAGAATCTAATTTTCGAAAAATATTTTTGATGAGAGAAAGATTAGTTTTTGTGCTTATAGATGAATTTTCTCTCTATCCTACAATGTATCCTAAGTACGTAACCACTAGAGTCTTCGGATATCTTCACACACTATGGATTTTTGTAGGACTTGCCTTGTTCATTTTCTTTCCATAAGAATTCTGCATAAAATAATATTAGCACAAATAATATAATTTAAATTTATTTGTTTTGTTTTAATCATCAAAATTTCGAGATTAGAATTTGACCCTTGAGCCAACAAATTCTACTCTACCCGCATCGATTACTGTATCATTGCATCGATTACCGTACTGAAATTGCAAAAGTTGACCTTCTAAACTTATAGAAATAGAGTGGCCTGACCCACTAGAAACTCGAGGTTCACCTTGATGTATCCATTCATAATAATTTCCATGAACCCATTTGTGCATAAATGAAGTTTAATTGGATCGATATCTAAGAAGGCTCTATTTTGACACTTTTTGTGATTACATGGACACCTTAACTTATTACCATTCATACAACTAGGATTACCAACTGCAAACTCTATAAACGATTCCAATCCTTGCAAGAATTCTTTTCTTAATATCCCATTGACCTCGTACCTCCAGTACGTCCAATCTCGATTAGTCCGCATTTTTTTACGTAATTAACACTCTGTTTATAAAGGGCAAATTATATGTAATTGCATTAGTCCTAAATCATCCTTAAAACAGACCAATAGTATTGTTCCATTTACATTTCTAACTTACTAAGGTTATTTCTATAATAAGGGTAGCTATATATATGTAAACTCACTAGGTTATTATTTCTAACTAAGGTTAACTATATATATATATATATATATATATATAAACTTAGTATAATATCAGTAAGTGTACGATTCCTTATATTTATTTTTTAAAAAAATTTCGACAGCACTTCAGTATAACATAATCAAATCTCAAGTCAAAACACACTCACATAAACACTTCTATATAATCCCAACATTCTCCAAAGTCAAAATGGCCACTACTAGGCCTTTAACTCAAACGCATCATTTATGTGATTTCCAATCAAATGATAACACAAATCAATATAAACTAATTTCAAAAAAATAAATTTAAATACATAATATAGAAGTTGGTTTTTTAAATTTGATTTTTATAAATTTTGATTACTATTAAATCATACTCAGTAATCGAATCAAACCGTTACATATATATGTTTTGAACTTTTAAATTCAATTTAACTTTGTTGAATGAATTTTCCTTTGTATTGATTAATTTATATTGGATAGTAAATTATGAGATTAGTTTATATTGGATAATAATTGAATAATAATTTTTTATAGAAATTAGATAAATTATATAATTATTTTATATAATATTCAAATGTTAAATATTTATATAAAATTAGATTAATATATATGCACAAACTATATGAGTAAAACTATAGATTTTTATAATTGTTTATAATTTTTAACAATAGACGTAATTAAATCAAATTTAAATTCTATATTTATAAATTGCTTAATTATTATCTTTCTGAATATATAATATTTTTTATACTATACTAAGAATATACATATATAAAAATTAATTTAAAAATTTCTAATACCTATTCAAAATCATGTGTATTTATGGCATAATTTTAGTAATTTATTTTTCATATTTAGTATAATGTTAATCTTTTTCTTTCTTGTTAACTAAATGAATGAAGAAGTTTAATTTCTCTTATTTCAAACCGCCTAAACAGTCAAACCAAACAACCGTCAAAGGTTTTGTTTGCTTTGAAATTTTGATGGTTTGATTTGATTTTAATTTTTTTTAAGCCGTCACTTTAGGTTTGACAATTATTATATTCAAACCAAATCAAACCGAAATACAAACAGCCCTCCACCCACCCTAAATCAGATTGATAAGAAAACCAAAACCAAGAGCAAAAAACTGTAGAAACTTCTCTTCAGGTAAGAGAAGGATACTGACAATAACAACACAACGCAAAAAAAAAAAAAAAAAAAAAACAACAATAATAAATACAATAATAGCAACACTTCGTTAATTCCATTTCATGTAACTACAATAATGACTACAAAAAACGAAATTGCATTCAGCTTCAAAACGAAATCCAC
Organism: Jatropha curcas; assembly: GCF_041381405.1. Taxonomy (NCBI): domain Eukaryota; kingdom Viridiplantae; phylum Streptophyta; class Magnoliopsida; order Malpighiales; family Euphorbiaceae; genus Jatropha; species Jatropha curcas. The sequence goes on from NC_143159.1 coordinate 14,280,718, forward strand.
AAAAAAAACCAAAAAAAAAAAATGACAGCAACAGGTGTACCTAACCATCGAACGCGAACGAAGAAGAAGAAACTGTGACAAGAGGTGCTTCTTCGGCGACCGGCTGTGAACCCCTCCCCACAACATCATAAGCATACAAATGCATGTGACTAAAGGGCAGAAATGCACGTGAATGTATGAGTCGCCACCTTGTTTAATTATTTTAGGGTAAACTAGGAAAAAACCCTAAGTGACTCCAATTTTTAATTAACCTAATTATTAGATTAATTAACCCAATGTTAAGGCATGGTCTATGAACCCGAGGTGGATCCCGAGACTATGTCATGCTGATGAACTAACCAAAATAATGAATGCTTTGCAGGGTAAAATGATGTAATTGGACCAATGAAAGTGTTTATGTGATTTTGACTTGCCGCTCGGGGTTAAATCCCAAACGTGCCTACGTACTTCCGTTTGAATGGAAGATCAAAGTCGACGTAGTTCGATAGGCCTTCTTTGAAGGGCTTTGAATGGGTATGCTTAATGCATGAGTGTGTGTATGCTTCGTGCATTTTGTTTAGGCATTTTGCCAAAGAATTGATTTTTAGGCATTTGATGCCAAAAATGTTGATTTTAGTGGCTTTTAGCCAAAAAGATTGATTTAGGCAATTAGTTTGCCAAAAATTGATGTTTGGGCTTATTATTGCCAAAAAATGGTTAGGCGATTCGTCACCAAAGTGATCAAGGCATTTGTGCCAAAAGTTGGTATGGGAAGGCGTTTAGCCAAAAGATTTAGGCAATTTTTGCCAAAAGTGATTATTCAGGCGTTTGTCGCCAAAATGACTGATTTAAGGCTTTTAGCCAAAATGAATTGATTTAGGCAATTTATTGCCTAAAAATTGATTGATTGGGCGTTTGTCGCCAAAATTGATTGACTTAAGGCAATTTATTTGCCAAAAGCAATTGTTTGAAGGCTTTTAGCCAAAAATTGTGATTTAAGCGATTTGTCGCTAAAAAGTGGTTAATCTAACTTATAGGCAATTTGTTTGCCAAAAATTGATTGAACCGTGGGCAATTTTTTGCCAAAATGTGATTGATTCAATTGTAGGCAATTTGTTGCCAAAACGTGATTGATTAAGGCTTCTTAGCCACAATTATTGATTAATTGGACTTAAGCCAGGCTGTTCGAAATAAAGGCAATTAACCGTAGTTATTGATTAACTAGGTCCTTTTAGCCGATATTGTCGGATTTAAGCTTAATACCACGATTATTGATTAACCGGGCATTAAAGCTTAATCATATTTAATTGAGGCAGTTTATTTGCCTAATTGTGATGTGAATGCATTTATGCAGTTGTAGAGTTATTAGGAGTAGAAAAGAAGCATGCATGAAGTGCTAAAATTAAATAGACAGAGTTTAGTTCATGTACCTGATTTAATCGACGGCCACTTCTTAATTCCAGGTTAAGCTCCTCGTTAAGGGAATTTTAATTAATTTTAATTTAATTTAAGTGACCAATTATCACAACAAGAAAGCAATAAAAACTAAATTAAAAATGCAGAAAAAGCAGTAAAAGAATCGCAAGGAGCGTAGGGGAGAAGGAGCGTCCGTCAACACAGACTGAGTGTCGAAAACAGAAGGTCCGGGGCTGCTTTTATAGGCAATTTCGGACTGTTTCGGCGGCTGGGCCGCCTGGCTCGGCGGCTGGGCCGCCGGGCTCGGCGGCCAGGTTCGGCGGCTCAACCGCCGGAGACCGGCGGCTGGGCCGCCGGAGCTCGGCGACTCGGCCCGCTGGAGGCAGGCGGCAGCGGCCGGAGCCGCCGCCGTGAAGGGCGGCTGCTGCCACCGCCGCGGCCGGCGGACTTTCTAGTTTTACGTTCCGGAGGCTTTTTCTGGAGTTTCGGACCTCCAAAAAATATTCCGGGACCAGTTCCGCGATCCTCGCGACATCCCGGACGTTTTAAGTACCATATTGGCATATTTTCGGTAAATTTCCAAAATGGCCTCCGGTCCGGCCGGACTGTTCGCAGTCCGGGAAAACTGGCTTTTCGAGCCTCAAAATTTGAGTATTCACACCGGCGCTGCAACAAAGAGGAGGCGGCTGGAAACGGCACTGCAATAAAGGAATGTGGAGAAGAGGTGCTGCACTCGTGCCTAAGGCAACCAAGGGTTTATAAGGCCCTACTTTTTTACGACCGATTCGTTAACAAAATCGGTCGTAGTTTTTAATCCTGCGATGTCATTTTACTGTCAGCCAAATTGTGACCGACTTGAGACCAAAATAGTCGGTCGCAAAATATAGGTTTAAAATCTATCACTAATTGGTCGCAAACCACAAACTAAATTTGGTGCTGAAATTCAGTAGGCAATTTTGCGACGGACTGTGAAACGACCGCAAATCCATCGCAAAATTTGTCGCAAATCCGTCACAATTGAGTTGAAAAGTGGAAACCAAACTTGTGGGAGTTATTAGCTTTTTAATTTGCGATGAATGTTCTAGAGGTCGCAATTCCATCGCAAATTCTGTCGCACTTTAATCGCAAATCTGTCAGTGGATATTCAATTTCCTAATCATCGCAATTGGTCGCAATATTGCGACTGATGTACGTCAATCACAAAAATCGGTCACAAAAGTGCATTTTTTTGTAGTGAAATTTACCAAGAAACCATTAAAAAGTTAAAATATCCAATAAATTAATGGTATTTGGTATAGTATTTTTTGCAAAACTTACAATGATAGAAAATAAATATATCAATGGCTATTTATTAATATTCTTAAAAATCCCTAAATCACAATAGTCCTAAATATTTTTTAAAATGATCTTGCGAAAGGCACCCCTTAGAATCAGCCTCTGACAGAAGCTCTTGAATTTGCCTAGCCATTACAACACCACCGTCTCTTACACCACCATAGCTATAAGATCGTCATCTCTATCGAAAGTCTATGTACAACTCATATTATGCTTACTTTGATGTTGGCATGAAAGAGTTTTCAGTTATTATGATGAAGAGGATGGAAGCTTTTGCCACTTCGATTTCAATTTGGAGAATTTCGATGATATGTGCATAAATTGCCTCTTTTATTCTTAATATTTTTGGTATTTTTAAGTTGTTTTCAAGCTTAAATCAGTTGGTTGAACAATTTTTATCAATTAGACATGATCTAAGTTATTTTTTGAATAATACCATTTAATTGAGGAATTTTCAGCATTGTTAATATTTTGACCATTGTTTGCTTCTTCAGGCATAACTGAATGTATAGATGTTCAAATTGATTGATTTGTGATTTGTTAGGAAGATAGAAAGGAGCTCTACAAATTTCTAAGAGGAGGCAAGATTCAATTTAGCCTTGAAATTCATCAAAAAGAGCTCTGAATCTAGAACAAATGTCATGAATGAACATGCATGAAGGGGTTTTATTGTTTAAGACATATCTGGATCTCAAAGAGTCAAAATTAGCTCAGCATGGGCCCATTTAAATCTTAGAATATGGTCCTACAGTTGCTATGAAGACAACTAAATGAAGTGAAGTCATTTTTATTGTCAAAAACGCCATAAAAGATTACGTTTTGAGCAAAAATATCTGCTTCAACCTAATTTGGTTTTTAGATCATATCTTCTGCTGTGAGTGTCTGTTGGGCGAGCCTTAGTTTGTTAGAAAGGTGAGAAGGAGATATGCAAGTTTGTTGAAGAAGTCAGAATCAGATTCGAAAAGGAAGTTGCTGAAAAATGAGAGAGAATCAGCACAATAAAGATTTCTGTTGACTGTTTTTTTACAGTTCCCAAGTGATTAGAGATTCTTTAGGTCTTTTGAGAGGCTATATATAGTTACGATTCTAGAGCAGCAAGAGGCATGTTTTTCGTCCCACATAGTTCATCATCTAATTTGAGATTTTGTTTCGTATTCGTTTGTTTTGGTGATTGAAAGCCATGAATATGAGTGACTAATTTCTTAGTTCAGTTCAAGGCATTCAATTTCCATATGTATAATTGTGAGGCCTGTTCTTAATTTAAATAATTGTTCTTTGAATATCTGTTGTTTCTTGCAATTAAGGTGTTAATTCTATTGGGTGATTTGCTAAAAAGGCCTATTAGTTAATTATTTGGTAGGATTAAGTGCTATTTCATCTTCATAATCCGTAATTGTTGTGAAAGATTGAGTGTTAGTAGCAATTAGGTTTTATTGATTATGTTCCAAGTTTTTGGTAATAATCTAAAGAAACAATAGGGTTGAATTAAATAATTTATGCTTTTAAATTATTGTTGAAATTTAACTACTTCATGTCCTTACTGTTTTATTAGATTGAAAAAGATTGCTTAATACCTGCTCATTTAATAATTAGAGTTAATAAAGGTGCTGGGCTCAAATTAATTGTAATAGGGGAGTCAGGGAATTTATCATGCTTGTTGGTAAGTTTCAGTTAAGTATTCAAAGAGTAATTCATTCAAAATTTGTCTGTGATCATTTATACATTGGATTATAAATTGCCTTGAATTGAATGTTTATTAGATTGAGTTTCAATTTAAGTTTAATAGTCAGTTTTATTTTGATTTCTCTAAGTGAATTTTCAAAAGCCAACCCCCCTTTTTCTCTTTACAAAATATCACAAAATTTAAGATTTCAGTCTCTAGGGTTCGACCTGAATTTACCACTTCTGCAATTAAAATTCAGTAATTAATTTTCGGTGGAATCGACAACCATCAAAATTTTGGCGCCATTGCCGGGGACTGAAAGATTATTATATTTTGTGTTTTTATTTTGTTAAAATAGTTTTCTTACCTTTGTGTAGTGTTGTGGTTTTAGGTTTGTGGTAAAATTTGTAGAATTGAAGGAGAATTGAAGTCATTTGGTTTATGACAAGAAGTTCTCAATCTGGTGAAATTCTTTTTGATCCTAAAGTAGAAAAAACAGATAAACGTTTGAGGAAATTAGCTAAACAAGCTAATTTGAGTCAAGCCTCATCTGAATGGACGATTACTGATAGTTCAAACAATTCTCCGAGGGAATCAATTTTGAGATTCAGATTCTGGAATTGATACCATGGCTGCCAGAACCTTGAAAGAATTGGCTACACCTGACCTAAATCAGCAACCTTTGTGTATTCAATTTCCTACTTTAGATGCTGCTTTTAAATTAAAATCTGGACTAATCCATTTGTTGCCTAAGTTCCATGGTCTTTCAGGTGAAGATCCACATAAGCATTTAAAAGAGTTTCACGTGGTGTGTTCTAGTATGAAACCTCAGGGAGTTTCAGAGGAGCAAATTAAGCTTCGAGCTTTTCCTTTCTCATTGGAAGATAAAACAAAGGATTGGTTGTATTACCTTCCTTCCGGATCTATCAACTCATGGAATGAGATGAAGCGAATGTTTCTAGAGAAGTATTTTCCTGCTTTAAGGGCTACCAACATAAGAAAAGAAATTTGTGGCATTCGACAATACAATGAAGAGAGTTTGTATGAGTATTGGGAACGGTTCAAAAAGCTTTGTGCAAGCTGCCCTCATCATCAAATTAGTGAGCAACTTTTGATCCTATATTTCTATGAAGGACTTCTACTAATGGACCGTAGCATGATAGATGCTGCTAGTGGAGGGGCTTTGGTTGACAAAACACCGGAAGATGCAAGGAGGCTGATTGCTAACATGGCAGCAAATTCTCAACAGTTTGGAATGAGAATGGATCACACACCTAAAAAGGTTAATGAGATAAGTACATCTAATCTTGAGAGATAAATTTCTGATTTAACTTCTTTAGTGAGACAATTGGCTGTAGAGAATATTCAAACTGTTAAGGCATGTGGAATTTGTTCTGCTTCGGGTCAGCTACTGATATGTGTCCTACACTCCAAGAGGATGAATTAGTGCAACATGCCAGTGCAGTAGGTAATTTTGGACAGCAACAACGCAGGTATGACCCCCTATTCTAACTCTTATAATCCAGGATGGCGAGACCATCCAAATTTGAGCAATGGGAATCAACCGGTACAAAATCGATACCAGTAGCAAAGACCACAAGTAACTCAATTGCCTTCCTCTTCCCAAAATCAAGGTATGTCACTTGATGAAATTGTTAAGGCTTTAGCTCATAATACACAACAATTTCAACAAGAGACTAGGAATATCATTCAGAACATAGAGAAGCAAATTGGTCAGTTAGCTTCATCTGTGGGTAAACTTGAAGCTCAAGGTTCCGGTAAGCTTCCATCACAAACAGTGATAAACCCTAGAGAAAATGCAAGTGCTATAGTTTTACGAAGTGGGAAAGAAGTTGATAATCAAGTTATACACGAGTCAAGGAAAAAGAAGCAGCAGAGTGCAAAGGATTGTGAGGTTCCTAAAGTTGAGGTAAATTCTAAACTTAAAATGATGCTAATAATTATGTTCCTCCATTTCCTAGTAGGTTGGCCAAGACAAAGAAAGAAGAATAAGAACAAGAGATTTTGTAGACTTTCAGAAAAGTAGAGGTTGATATACCTTTACTTGAGGCGATCAAACAAATCCCCAAGTGTGCAAAATTCCTTAAAGAATTGTGTACCTTACAAGGCGCAAGTTGAGGAATAATGAAAAAGTTAGTGTCGGGGAAAATGTGTCAGCATTTATTCAATGGAAATTACCCCCTAAATGTCAGGATCCAGGTTCATTTTCTATCCCATGTAGAATAGGTGATTCTAAATTTGAACGAGCAATGGCAGATTTAGGAGCATCTATTAATGTTATGTGATATTCAGTTTTTCAAACTTTGAATTTGAACACTTTGAAGGAAACCAGTGTTATTATTCAATTGGCTGATCGTTCTAATGCTTACCCTGTGGGAGTAGTTGAGGATGTTTTGGTGTAGGTTGGACAATTAATTTTTCCAGCAGATTTTTACATTTTGGATATGGGGGATGCTGTTCCCACATCAAATTCTGCTTTGATTTTATTCGGAAGACCTTTTCTAAAAACTGCCAAGACAAAGATTGATGTGGATGGTGGCACTTTAACCATGGAGTTTGATGGAGAAGTTGTTAAATTTAATATTTTTGATGCCATGAAGCATCCTACTGATGATCATTCTATTTTTTCTATTGATGTAATCGATACATTTGTGCAGGATGTCTTTGAGTTAAGCAATGAGGATGAGTTAGAGTGGTGATTAGTCAAGGAATTCATGAAGATAGTACCAATCAGCCACTAAGTGCAGAGGTTCAAGATGCAGTAATGGCATTACAGTCATTACCATTAATTGCAAAAAGGTATGGAGTTTCTAAGATTGATTTACCTCATCACACAAAACTATTGCCTTCTATTTTAGATGCACCAGTTCTTGAACTCAAACAGTTGCCTGAGCATTTGAAGTATATTTACTTGGGAGATAATGAGACACTTCCGGTTATCATTTCAAGTAAGTTAACAAGGATTCAAGAAGAAAGATTGATAAGAGTTTTGAGGATGCACAAAGAAGCTATTGGTTGGTCATTAGCTGACATCAAAGGCATAAGTCCATCAGTGTGTATGCATAGGATTTTGTTAGAAGATGATGTTAAACCAAGTAGAGAGGCTCAAAGGAGGTTGAACCCACAAATGATGGAAGTTGTGAAGAAGGAAATCTTGAAGCTATTAGATGCTGGGGTGATTTACCCAATTTCAGACAGTAAATGGGTAAGTCCGGTTCAAGTTGTGCCAAAGAAATCAGGTGTCACTGTTGTAGCAAATCAAAATAATGAGCTTGTTCCAACAAGGATTCAAAGTGGATTGCGTATGTGCATAGATTACCGCAAGTTAAATTCTTCAACAAGGAAGGACCACTTTCCATTACCATTCATTGATCAAATGCTTGAGCGGTTAGCATGTAAGTTTTATTTCTATTTTCTTGATGGCTTTTCGGGATATAATCAAGTTGTGATAGCACCAGAGGACCAAGAGAAGACTACCTTCACTTGTCCTTTTGGAACTTTTTGATACGGAATCGATACCACTCAACCATAAAGTTCAAGGAAGCATGGGGAACACCTAAGTTTCTCACATTATTGAAAGCACATGTTGAGTTGGACACGTCTGCTACAGTAAATTTGACTTTTTCTACAGTAACTTTGACTTGAAGGCTTGTAGAAGCACGCCCGTGCAAGATAGCACGCCCCAGACCGTGCACTCTACTGCCTCTCGCAAGGGAAACTCATGCATGCGCGCACGCCCGTGCCAATTAGCACGCCCCAAAACCGTGCACTTCTCTGCCTCTCGCGAGGGACACACAAATATGCGCGCACGCCCGTGCCAATCAGCACGCCACAGGCCGTGCACTTCTCTGCCTCTCGCGAGGAACACTCATACATGCGCGCACGCCCGTGCGCCTTGGCACGCCCTGGACCGTGCAACTGTCTGCCTCTCATTAGTTAGTTAGCTTATTTTGTGTTTTTGCAATGCTAATGGGTTGGGCCTCCAATATTTCGGCCACCCTTGAATAATTAGCCTTATTTTGATTAGATTTAGTCAATCTTTAGTGGATTTGGATTAGATCTCCAAATCCTTAAGTTGTTATGATTTTGTTAGTCAACTCCTTAGTTGGTTTAGATTTGCTAAATCCTACTCCTTAGCTAACTCTAAATCCTCTAAGGATCTGGACCTCTTAGATTAGTATAAATAGCTTGTTATTTTGTAATTATTCAACAATTATTCAATGAATTAAAGACTACTTCTTCATGCTTAGGCGTGTTCATGTTTTTAGAGAGTGTGAGATTGCATTCTTCTAATTGCATCAAGAATCAAGGTAAACTTATCAATTCTTTGTGGCGTTTATCTTATTCTTTTACTCTATTATTGGTGTTCTTGCTTCTTTAAGCTTTGGGTGCCATAGAGGGGAATTTATTCTAGATCTTTGATCTCTTCCAAAACTTGTCATTGAGTTCATGAAATTTATTTTCATTGGGTTCCGCGTCACTTTTGCATTTAGAAGAATGTCATTCGGACTTTGTAATGCACCTACAACATTTCAGAGATGTATGGTTAGCATATTCTCAGATTTTATTGATAATTGCATTGAGGTGTTCATGGATGATTTTACTGTGTATGGAGATTCATTTGATGCATGTTTGCATAATTTATCTTCTGTTCTTGAGAGATGCATTGAAAAAAATCTTGTTTTGAATTATGAAAAGTGTCATTTTATGGTAGAACAAGGAATTGTTTTGGGGCATGTTGTTTCTAATAGGGGTATTGAGGTAGATAAGTCAAAGATTGATTTAATTGTGAATTTACCTTACCCCACAACTGTGAGGGAATTGCGCTCTTTTCTTGGTCATGCAAGTTTCTACCGAAGGTTTATCAAGGACTTTTCTAAGATAGCAATACCTTTATCTAGGCTCTTGCAACAAGATGTTAAATTTGAGTTTGGTGAAGAATGCAAGGAGGCTTTTGACAAGCTAAGGTTAATATTGTCATCACCTCCTATTATTCAGGCTCCTAACTGGACTAAACCATTTGAAATAATGTGTGATGAAAGTAATTATGCAGTGGGAGCTGTCTTAGGGTAGCGTGTGGAAAAGCTTTTTCATGTGATTTATTATGCATCCAGGACATTAAATTCAGCACAGCGCAATTATTCCACTACTGAAAAAGAGTTTTAGCTATTGTTTTTGCTTTAGATAAATTTCGGTCATATTTGCTTAGTTCTAAAGTGATTGTGTTTTCTGATCATGCAGCTTTAAAGTTTCTCTTAGCAAAGAAGGAAGCAAAGCCAAGGTTAATTAGACGGATTCTTCTTTTGCAAGAATTTGATCTTCAAATTAAAGATAAGAAAGGTGCTGAAAATTTGGTAGCAGATCATTTAAGCAGGTTAGTAACACAAGAGGATCCAATTCCTTTGCAGGAATTATTTCCTGATGAGCAGCTTTTTGAACTACAAGGTATGATCCCTTGGTACGCTGATTTGGTAAATTATTTGGTTACTAAAACCATGCCTTCTGATTTGAATAGAGCTAAAAAGGAAAAATTGAAAAGTGAGTCTAGGTTATGTATGGGATGAACCATATTTGTGGAAATTTTGTTCTGACCAAATTATTAAGAGGTGTGTTCCTGATAATGAGATTAAGTCAATTCTGGTTTTTTGTCATTCATTTACATGTGGAGGCCATTTTGGACCTAAGAGAACAAGTAGGAAGATATTGGATTGCAGTTTTTATTGGCCTACCATATTTCGTGATGCTTATATTTTCTGCAAAAATTGTGAACAATGTCAAAGAACAAGAAGTATATCTCGTAGAAATGAAATGATTCAAACCTCAATACTTGTATGTGAGATTTTTGATGTGTGGGGTATTGATTTCATGGGTCCATTTCCTTCTTCTTTTGGTTTTACTTATATATTGCTTGCTGTAGATTATGTTTCTAAATGGGTGGAAGCTAAAGCCACCAGAACTGATGATTCTAAAGCTGTTGTAGATTTTATCAAGTCAATCATTTTTAGCAGATTTGGAATTCCAAGAGCTTTAATTAGTGACAGAGGCACTCATTTTTGTAATAGAGCTATGGAGGCATTATTAAAGAAATATGGTGTTTTTCATAAAGTGTCTACAACTTATCATCCTCAAACAAGTGGGCAGGCTGAGGTATCTAACAGCGAGGTGAAGTCTATCCTAGAGAAGACAGTGAAGCCGAATAGAAAGGATTGGAGCCTTAAACTTGATGATGCTTTGTGGGCTTATAGGACAGCCTATAAGACAACCATAGGTATGTCCCCTTACAGGCTTGTTTTTGGTAAGATGTGTCACCTTCCAGTTGAGATAGAATATAAGGCTTATTGGCTATTAGACATTGTAATTTGGACCTAGATACTGCTAGTGTGGAAAGGAAGTTACAATTGCAAGAATTAGAGGAAATTCGGCTTGACGCTTATGAGAATTCTAGGATCTATAAGGAAAAGACAAAGGCATTTCATGATAAACTCATAAGGAAGCAGTTTGTGGTTGGGCAAAAAGTTTTATTGCATTGTGAATACTCAAATTTTGAGGCTCAAAAAGCCTATTGGTTGACTTTGCTACAGTAAATTTGACTGTGCTACAATGAATTTGCTACAGCAAATTTAATTGTGCTACAGTGCATTTGCTACAGTAACTTTGACTCACAAGGCTCAAAGAGCCAATTTTTCCGGACTGCAAACAGTCCGGCCGGACCGGAGGCCATTTCAGAAGTTCACCGAAAATATATCAATATGGTACTTGAAACGTCCGGAATTTTACGAGGATCGCGGAACAGGTCCCGGAATATTTTTCGGAGGTCCGAAACTCCCAAAACAGCTCCCGAAGCGACACACGGTGGCCGCACCGGCCACGGCGGCGCCAGCCCCCACCAAGCACGGGCGACAGCCCTCGCCCAGCGCGGGCGGGGCCTGGCGCCCAGCGCGGGCGAGAACCCTCGCCCAGCGTGGGCGGGGACCCTCGCCCAGCGCGGGCGAGGCCCCTCGCACCGCGCGCGGGCGAGGCCCCTCGCGCCGCGCGCGAGCGAGACCCCTCGCCCCGCGCGGGCGAAACCTCTCGCCTCGCGCGGGCGAGGCCTCCCGCGCCGCGCGCGAGCGAGGACTCTCGCCCCGCGCGGGCGAGACCTCCCGCACCGCGCGAGGGCGAGGCCTCTCGCCCGCGCGGGCGAGGCCTCCCGCGCCGCGCGAGGGCGAGGCCTCTCGCCCCGCGCGGGCGAGGCCTCTCGCCCCGCGCGAGCGAGGCCTGTCGCCCCGCGCGCAGGGCCTGGCCCCCCCCTCGCGCCCTGGGCGAGGCCTGCCGCCAGCACACGCGGGGCCTCTCGCCCTGCGCGGGCGGGGCCTGTCGCCCCACCGACAGGGCGGTAGCTACCGCCGAGCCTGGGCGGCAGCTACCGCCCAGATTTTCTGGCGGTGGCTACCGCCATGCACAGCGGCAGCCACCGCCCGGGACCCGAAAATGGCCTATAAATAGGCCATTTTCAGGCTGTTTTTTGGTACACCTTGTCCGTTTTGACGGACGAATCCTTCTCCCTCTCACGCTCCTTGCGTTTTCTTTACCGCTTTTTGCATTTAATTTAATTTTTTATTGCTTTTTTATTGTGATATTTGGACATTAAAATTAAACAAATTAAAATTAATTAATATTTCCTAAGCGAGGAGCTTAATCGGGAGTTAAGAAGCGGTCGTCGATTAAATCAGGTATGTAAACAAAACTCTGCCTATTTAATGTTAGCACTTCATGCATATTTCTCTTCTACTCTTAATAATTCTACAATTGCATAAATGCATCCACGTCATTATTTTTTGGTAAATAAACTGCTTTAATAAAAACAAACATGATTAAGCTTAACGCCCGATTAATTAATAATTGTGGTAGTTAAGCTTAAATCCGACAATATTGGCTAAAGAGCCTAATTAATTAATAACTACGGTTCAATCGCCTTATTTCGAATAAATCTGGCTTAAGTCCAATTAATCAATAATTGTGGCTAAAAGCTTTAATCAATCACGTTTCGACAATAAATTGTGATTAAGCTCGAACGCCCGATTAATTGATAATCGTGGCATTAAAGCCTAAATCGCACATTTTTGGCAAACTAATTGCCTAAAACAACACATTTTGGCCAAAGGCCTTAAAATCAACCATTTTAGCGACAAATCGCTTAAAATCGACATTTTTGGCAAAATGCCTCAAAATCAATCATTTTCGGTTTAAAACCGTAAAATCAACCATTTTAGCGACAAATCGCTTAAAATCGACATTTTTGGCAAAATGCCTAAACAAAATGCACAAAGCATACACACAAAATGCACAAAGCATACACACACTCATGCACAAAGCATACACACTCATGCATTAAGCATACCCATTCAAAGCCCTTCAAAGAAGGCCTATCGAACTACGTTGACTTTGATCTTCCATTCAAACGGAAGTACGTAGGCACATTCGGGATTTCACCCCGGGTGGCAAGTCGAAATCACTCAAACATTTCATTAATCCATCATTCACCTTGCAAAGCATTCATTCATCGGTTAGTTCATCAGCATGACATAGTCTCGGGATCCATCTCGGGTTCGTAGATTGTGCCTTAATCATTGGGATAATTAATCTAGTAACTAGGTTAATTAAAAATGGAGTCACTTAGGGTTTTTTCCTAGTTTACCCTAAAATAATTAAACAAGGTGGCGACTCACACACATTACGTGTATTTCTTCTCATTCATCATATGCATTATATGCCTATGTGCTTTTGGGGAAGGGTTCACAGTTTGGCGACTTAACTGGGGAGGTTATGTAATCATTTTGCATAAAAGTGGACTACAATTGTTGTGAAAAACTAACTGGCCTTTCTTTAAGGTATTATTTTATTATGCTTTGTTTTGCAGGGTACCCTAATACGAATCAAGTGTTCTTTCCTTAAGAATACTTGATAAATCCGGACTTAATGGAAAAATGTGATTAAAACATTAAAACTTGTTGATTTATTTGCACGATTGAGAATCCTTTTCTCCATTGCATAAAAAATGAACTTCAAATGAATTTCTTCTCTTTCTGTTCAAACTTCTGAGTCTGGATAGCAAGTAGCGCTGATCGGCAGGTCTCTTTGATTATGTCGACGGACAGCCAAAGCGTCCTCCCTGTTACCGCAAACCATCCCTAATCCTTTTGGGGGTGGCACATGAGTATGCGTACCGTTGGACCCACGCGAAACTCTTTGTTTCACATGTGGTTAGGTATATCCATACTCAAGGTTCAAGGGTCCCTTAATAAGCCGATTCTCTATTTGTGTCATAGCCTATAGAACCTATCCTTTAGGACTGTATGCACCCGATAATGTGAAGCATCTCATCAAAACAGATTATGATGTGTTGTTGTGTGCATTCACGACATATCATAAGTATTGGGGTAAACGCATGGAGAACACATAAGATATTCTGTTAGTCATGCACAGTTGGACAAAGAGTCGGTCTACCTCATATCAGTTACTCTGACACACAATACCGCCCACTATACCCTAATGCCATTACCCTTACGCTTACAGGTACCCCTTGTTCAAGTGCCAGCCACACCTACGGTGCTATCACCTGCTTCACTAGCCTCACCAGTTACACCAGCTTCACCTATAACTTCAACAACCCCACCTGCATCAATGGCATCACTTGCCGATATCCAAAACCTTATTGAACAACTGGAGGCCAGACTGGAGGCCAAAATGGAGGCCAGAATGAATGAGGCATTGACTGCCCAAAGGACCGTCCTGATAGCTGAATTGAGTAATAGTAATAGAAATGGGGCTTCCGCTGGGGGAAGTGAACCTGCTACCTCCAATCAGGGTCCTACTGCTGAACCAACAAACCCTACCCCTAACCTGGATGACATGCCCTCCAGAACTGCTTCTGAGCTGGAAGCTCAGAAAATAAGAGAAAAACTAGAAACCACCAAACAGAAAAACAATAAACCCTTTCCCTCGTTCCTTACGAGGAAAAGGGCCAAGGTCACCCAAATGATCAGCCGACCCTCTGAATAGGAACAAGTTGATATAATAATCAAGAACTTACTGCCTGTCTACCAGTCACAGCTTCAAACACAGTACTTGCCTACGTTCCAATCGCCCATTGCGACTGCAACTAAGGTGGAAGACTTAATCCAAATAGGGCAACTGAAAGAAGACCCGGGAACCTCAAAATACAAGAAACCTAGCCAATCTAGCAAAGTCCATGAAGTGGCAAGCATCACCCACACGACGGATCCTTTACGTGTGGGAAACGTGAGAAACGGCAGTCAGTCGAGAAGAATATATACTGATCTCGGTATGCCAATCCTTTTGGTATTCCGAGAAGCTGTCAAAGCAAACTACATCAAGCCTTTAGAAGACAGGCCACCACCCAACCCATTACGAAGGAACTACAAAGCTGATGAATACTGTGAGTACCATCAGGGTAACGGGCACAAGACTGAAGCGTGCTGGACGCTTAAGAACCGCATCCAAGACCTGGTAGACAACGGTTCAATCATCCCAAGAAGGAAGCCGAACATTAGCACTAATCCCTTACCAAATCACGGGGTAAATGCTATTGTTTCTGACCAAGGAATTGATCGATCCTTTCGAGCTATTCCTAAAAGTGAGTGACATCCGTGGCCTGGACCTAAATGGCTTATCTGAAGAAGTTGAAGCAATAACTGAACTGGAAGTAGAAGACTTTATGCAGCCTAGTCTCTTTGATGAGGTTGCGGTTATCACAGGAAATAATGGGGATCAAGACCTGCCGAGCCTGATCAAGCCGAACGAAGGACCTTTCACCAACTGGTATGCCGAGGAGGAACACGCTGCTAATGAACCCCCTCCCGAGTCAAACCTAGAGTCAGAGTCTGTAATCAAGTCCTGTACTGAGTCTGAGTCTGACCCCGAGTCTAAAACCGAGTCAGAGTCCAGTTCCAGTTCTGAGTCGTTAGTGTCGGATCTAGAAGATCCAGATTTCAAATTCGATGTAACTTTTGAAGACAATTCTCTCATAATCAATAAAGGCTTGCAAATTCTTGACTACCCCGCGTGTCTATCTTTCCAAGCATTTCCAAGCAAAAATAATGAAAAAGAAATAAATGAAATAAAAAATGAAAAAAAAATAATAATTGGCAAAGAAGAAAATGAACATACATACATTGCATCTGACTGTGTGAACAGGGAACAGATCAGTGAATGCTTAAAGAAGTTTGTGGAAGGCAAGTGACATCACGGGAATTGACCCGGCAATAGTGGTGCACAAGATTCCAGTATACCCTGAGACTAAGCCAGTAAAACAGAAGCTAAGAAGGCTGAAGACAGAATGGTCCTTGAAAATCAAGGAGGAAGTAGCCAAGCAACTGGAGAACAGGTTCATAGAACCCATTGCCTACCCGACATGGTTAGCAAACATTGTACCGGTGCCGAAGAAAGATGGCAAAGTCAGAATGTGTGTAGACTACCGGGATTTGAATAAAGCATGTCCGAAGGACGACTTCCCCCTGCCGCATATTGACTTGTTGGTAGACCGAATGGCGGGACACGAGATGGTCTCCTTGACCAATCTTGCTGTTGGATATAACCAAATAATGATGCATTTTCCAGACAAAGAGAAGACGGCATTCATCACGGAATGGGGAACCTACTGCTACAGGGTCATGCCTTTTGGGCTCAAAAATGCCGGGGCAACCTATCAAAGAATGGCAACGACCATCTTCCATGACATGATTCACAAAGAAGTAGAAGTGTATGTCGACGATATGGTCATTAAGTCAAAAACAGCTGACAAACATGCAACCGCACTTGAGAAGTTCTTCCTTAGACTTCGAAAGTACAATTTGAAGCTCAACCCGGCAAAATGCCTATTCGGAGCTACATCCGGTGTATTTCTAGGGCATATGGTCAGCCAGAGGGGCATAGAGATTGACCCTTCAAAAGCCAAAGCCATTTTGGGAATGCCAGCACCAAGGACGGAAAAAGAAGTTCGGGGTTTCTTAGGAAGGCTACAGTACATCGGCCGATTCATCAACCAATTGGCCGATACTTGTGGACCGATTTTCAAATTGCTCAGAAAAGGAGTGGCCGTAAAATGGAATGAGGATTGTCAAAAAGCTTTCGACCAAGTCAAGCAATATCTGTTATCCCCGCCAGTTTTACAGCCACCAAGGCTAGGAAAGCCTTTGCTGTTGTACCTATCAGTGACAGAAGAAGCGATGGGTGCAATGTTAGCTCAACAAGCGGAAGATACAAGGGTAGAAAATGCCGTGTATTACCTTAGCAAGAGGATGCTAGAATACGAGCTAAAATACAATAAAGTAGAGAAGTTGTGTCTGGCTCTAGTCTGGGCCTGTACCAAGCTACAGCACTACCTCTCGTCTTACACTACGTACGTTATTTCTGAGTCGAACCCCTTGAAATTCCTTATGGAGAGGCCGGTTCTTGACTGTAAGATGGCAAAGTGGGTATCAGTACTTGCAGCTTATGACCTAAAGTTTGTACAACGGAAGGCCGTGAAAGGCGGTGCTTTAGCTGATCAATTAGCTGAATTACCAGTCAGAGACAAAATGCTGGAAGTGGAATTTCCTGATGAAGATTTGTTAAGCTTAGAAAGTGAAGTCTGGGAGATGTACTTCGATGGAGCTTCGAATTATCATGGAAATGGGGTTGGAGTTGTATTCAAAACTCCTTGTGGAGAATACATCCCAATCGCAGTCAAATTGGATTTCAACTGCACTAACAATGAAGCCGAGTATGAAGCTTGCATAAGAGGGTTAGAAGCAGCCTTGGAAAAGGAGATAAAGATCCTCAAGGTTTTCGGAGATTCCAACTTAATAGTCTCCCAGGCTTTGAGGAAATGGAAAATTAAAGAAGAGCGTTTGGTTCCTTACCTACAACGCTTGGATGAATTGGCTCAACAATTTGATGATTTATCCTTCCATTACTTACCACGAGCCAAAAATCAGTTTGCAGATGCTCTAGCCACTCTAGCCTCCATGGTCAATGTAGAAGAGGATCGAATCATTCGACCCTTGACAGTGCGGCTACAGAAACAGCCAGCACATATCATGAATTTGGTCGACGATAAGCCTTGGTATTGGGATATACAGAATTATCTTCAGAATGAAGCCTACCCGGAGGGATCTACCAAAACTGATCAACGGACATTGAGACAGTTAGCATCCGGATATTTCCTTACTGAGGGAGTTCTATACAAAAGAAGTTGGAATGGCCTGCACCTAAGGTGCGTTGATGAGGAAGAAGCTCAAACCATCATGGATTCCTTACATAACGGGGGGTCCGGCCCACACATGCACGGGGTAGCCTTGGCTCGAAAAATCATGAACCTAGGTTATTACTGGTCAACCATGAAGGCGGATTGTGTGAGGCATGCGCAGAAGTGCCACGAATGTCAAATTTTTGCCAAATTGCAAAAACAGCCTCCGGTCAATCTGAATCCTATCACTTCACCATGGCCTTTCGCGACCTGGGGCATAGACGTGATCGGAAAAATCCACCCGAAGGCTTCCAACGGTCACCAATTCATTTTGGTTGCTATAGATTATTTCACTAAGTGGATCGAGGCAACCTCTTATTCGATTCTGAATGCCAAGAAGGCAGCACAGTTCGTTCGTACCAACATCCTTTGCAGGTACGGAACGCCATTCGAGATCACCACGGATAATGGAGCTCACTTCCAGGGTGAATTTGCTAATTTGTTGAAAGAGACGAAAATCCAACATCATAAGTCCTCACCCTATCGTCCACAAACGAACGGGGCTGTAGAAGCTGCAAATAAGGCCATAAAAGTTATTTTGCAAAAGACAATTAAGAAGCACAAAGCTTGGCATGAACAGTTGCCGAATGCCTTATGGGGATATAGGACTTCAATTAGAACACCTACTGGGGCAACCCCGTATTCCTTAGTATATGGCATGGAAGCAGTATTGCCTATTGAGCTGGAAGTTCAGTCGGCGAGGGTTATCCGGGAAAGCCAGATCAGTGAAGCAAATTGGGCCGAGAATTATCATTTGCAGCTCTTGGGTATGGATGAAAAGCGGTTGAAAGCAATCCACCAAACCCAAGTCTACCAAAGAAGAATGGCACGGCATTTTAATAAGAAGGTCAAAGACCGAAAACTAGAAGAAGGTTGTTTGGTTCTGAAGGAAATTAGGCAGCCAATTCAAGATCCACGTGGGAAGTTTCGCCCTCATTGGGCACGGTCTAAACATTAATAAAAATCATCATTTCATCATTCTTTCTTCTTTGCTAATAAAAAAAATAAACAAAAAAAAAATAAAAAAAAATATAATAAAAAAAAACAAAGAAAAACCCGCTAAGTCGAAAACCCGAAAGGGCGACTTAGGCAAAAAGTCGGGGCCCGCTAAGTCGAAAACCCGAAAGGGCGGCTTAGGCAAAAATGGGTAGCTCGCTAAGTTGAAAACCCGGAAGGGCAGCTTAGGCAAAAAATTAGAGCTTAAAGGAATAAAGTTGGAACGTGCTTGGAAAGCTTAAAAGTCAAACAACACTCCAATAAAAAAAAAATAAAGACAAACAGTACAAGCAAAAAGCCAAAAAAAAAAAAAAATAAAATCCATGAAACAAAAATACATCTCAAAACCAAAGAATAAAAGCCTATCAGAGTCTAGGTGGCCCGTCGCCTCCGTGGGGCAACGTCCTCCGAGTCATCCCTAGCTGTTGAACTCTCTCTAGCCTCGCCTGTCCAAGGAGTCAACACAATCTCCTCATCAATCCTAACCCCCTCACCAGTGTCAGCCTGAGTCCAACCCTCAAGTGCACTCAGCAGTGCGTTCCTCCTCAGCTTTTCAACCGGCCAGACAGCATTCACGAACCAGGCCCGATACTCAGGAGAAGTCTGAATACCAGCAGGATTAGGTAAAGGCCTAACCATCTGATGATCTCTAACCCAAGCTCTAAGGACAGCTCGGGTAACTCCCGGAGTGATGGTGGAATCAGATAAAGAGTCATCCATGATCGGTACAGTCTGATCTATTCTCATCTGCCTCATAACGCGCGAAGCGCAGTACCAAGTACAATGGGTAAGGCCTAAAAGGTAAACCTGAGTATGGTGAGAGCTGACTTGAATAAAGCGGGTAATGCCGTACCAAGGTACAAACCACAACATTTCGTTTGGACCCAATTCAATCAGCCATGAGGTCCAGGCATCAGCAGACGGATGTGTGATCAAGATCCTCCGCATGCGATACTGGACAGGGTTATAAGGCAGCAAAGTAGGAGTGGCAACCACTTGGAGATGGTCCTTCAACCAAACCTGAGTAATGGATCCTTTCTATTACAAAGGAACAGGCTAAAAAGAAGAAAAGATAAGAAATAGAAAAAGAAGAAATACCTGAAGAATAATAGGAGAACCGTCCAATCCTCAAAGCCTAAAGCGGCTCTGTCGAGGCTCCTGATAGTTTCTGCCAGCACAATACCACCTATGCAACCCATATCCTCCATCTGCCGAACCATGGGACAAAGTCGCAAATCCCCGTAGCCCGGATCCTTGTTGAACAAGAAGCCAGCCAATAAACAAAAAACCAAGGCCCGCATCCTTAGCCTCATCCGGTCTGGGTCATCTGAACAGACCCCTGAAAACTCATCAATCAGGGGCAACAAAATTGCTTTCTGATCACCAACAATCATGGCCCTAGCTTGTGGTCGGCTGAACTGAAACAGGTTTTCAAACGACCGAACATACCCGATCTTGACTTCATGCCTGACCAAAGGGGCATTGGGGTCGCACCCTATGATAGCACAGAACTCCTCAAAAAGAGGACACATCTCCTCCATCATGGCTCCGAACCGGAAAACATGGGCCTCAGGATCCCAAAGTCTGATGCAGGCTCATAAAAAGTTCCAGTCGATCACCACCCCCCTGAGCGTAACGATAGGAGAGAGACCGTACCTCCCCAAGTTGATCTTTTCGACTTTGGAGAGACTCCTAATCCAGCTGTGCATGCTGTGAGTAAAAAAGGGATTCATTCTTTGAAGATAAGAAGAAGAAGAGAGAAAAGGAAGGATGAATGAAAAACCAAACAAGAAACTTGTTTTTATAGAAGAATGCGCCGAATGATGGCGGCAGCTGCCGCCAAATTGCCACCGAACGAGGGCGGCAGCAGCCGCCAAAACGTCAGCGGCAGCAGCCGCCGACGGCGGGGGCCATAAAAAAAAAAAAAAAAAAAAAGTACATCCGAAATGGTGAAACCCCATTCTCATTTCAAACATGCATACATATTTTCAATACTAACCAAGTGCAGGTACGAATAAAATTCAATACAAAAGTACAATGCAGAAGCACCATCAAAGGGGAAGTTTTGAAGGGTAATCATGGAAAGGATCCAGCAAAGGGTACGCAAGACTTCAAACAGTACCGAGGCAAAGCCGATTCAAGGGGTTAGGGCCAGAATGATTTCTCCGAAAACCCAGAAATGGAAGATGCTCCGACAGAGAGGTGTCTGAATTTTGAGCTTAAAAGCGACAGAATAAAGAAGTTATGGTTGGGTCTGCACAGTCACGATGCTATCCCTACACTACTCAAGTCATCTCAGAATCAAGTTGCCTCGACATTCTTTATGGAGAGGCTGCTTCTAAAAAAGAAAAAAAAAAAAGGAAAAATGGGTCAAAAGGAACCTCTGCACAAAAGAAAGAAATCAAGGACAAAGCTACAGGAAATCAAGTTGTCAAAAAACGGGTCAACTGCAAGCTCTCCGTTAAATTCAAACCCATCAAGGGTAGATGACAAATCATCTCAGCCATAAGGACAAAGACCACAGCGGCTGCTCACATTTTGAAAAGCAAGTTAAAAGAAGCAGTCATTTCCACAAATTGGATGACAACAAACAACTTGAAAATGAAGCGCCTAGCATGGTATAAGTACAAGTGTCCTTATAAACAAGGATCATTTCTCAAAACAAAGGAAGGGAAGAGTCTCCTCAAAATTCCTTATGGAGAGGAGAACCATTGAGGAAATAAGTTTCAAATTCAGAGGAAGATAAAGTTCAAGAAAAAGAATCAAATTAACCTCAAGAATTCAAACATGGTGAAGCCAAAGCATAAAAGCTTCTTCAACACTCAAGCCACTCAAGTTACCACCACAATGTGGGTATTCAAAACTCTTTGTGATGAATACAAGTCATATTTCAGTCAACCAGTGGTAAAACCACTACAACAACAAAGTCAGATTCGCCTAAAGTCATCACTATCATACGAACTCGAGTCAATAAGTTGATTCAACATCAAATCGGGAAGGAATCCCGCGAAGAAATCAAGCCAGAAATGAATTCTGCATCAACACCCAGTCGGGAAGGAATCCCGCGAAGAAATCAAGCCAGAAATGAATTCTGCATCAACATCAAATCGGGAAAGAATCCTGCATAGACATCCAGTCGGGAAGAAATCCCGCAAAGACATCAAGCCGGGAAGAAATCCTGCAAAGACATCAAGCCGGGAAGAAATCCCGCAAAGACATCAAGCCGGGAAGCAATCCCGCGGAGAAATCAAGTCGGGAAGGAATCCCGAAGAAATCAAATTGGAAATGAATTCCACAATCAGCATTAAGTCGGCATTGAATTTTGCCTCAACAGCAAGTCGGAAATAAATTTCACACCAAGACGGAAAGGAATTCCGCACTAACATCAAGCCGGAGATGAATTCCGCATCAGCCGAGCACGAAGTTCGCATCCTGGAAGGAACTACGAAAGACCTGATTCTCCCCATCCCCCGAAGAGCTCTTGGAGATACGTAGGCAGCCACAAAGGCCCGGTCACAAACATAAGTTTGCATCATAAATAACATTTTCTCTTTGCCAACATAAATCCATGCATTTGATCATTTCATTTAAAAAAAAAAAAAAAAAAAAAAAAAAAAAAACAACGGCGGGGTTTCCTCCTCTGCCCATCCTCAAAATTTGCGTTTCGGACAACCACCGACTCCCATAAATCATTTTTATGGTCGACGGTGGGGGGCAACTGTGAATACTCAAATTTTGAGGCTCAAAAAGCCTATTGGTTGACTTTGCTACAGTAAATTTGACTGTGCTACAATGAATTTGCTACAGCAAATTTAATTGTGCTACAGTGCATTTGCTACAGTAAATTTGGCTTTTCTACAGTAACTTTGACTCACAAGGCTCAAAGAGCCAATTTTTCCGGACTGCAAACAGTCCGGCCGGACCGGAGGCCATTTCGGAAGTTCACCGAAAATATATCAATATGGTACTTGAAACGTCCGGAATTTTACGAGGATCGCGGAACAGGTCCCGGAATATTTTTCGGAGGTCCGAAACTCCCAAAACAGCTCCCGAAGCGACACACGGTGGCCGCACCGGCCACGGCGGCGCCAGCCCCCACCAAGCGCGGGCGGGGCCTGGCGCCCAGCGCGGGCGAGAACCCTCGCCCAGCGCGGGCGAGGCCCCTCGCACCGCGCGCGGGCGAGGCCCCTCGCGCCGCGCGCGAGCGAGACCCCTCGCCCCGCGCGGGCGAAACCTCTCGCCTCGCGCGCGCGAGGCCTCCCGCGCCGCGCGCGGGCGAGGACTCTCGCCCCGCGCGGGCGAGGCCTCCCGCACCGCGCGAGGGCGAGGCCTCTCGCCCCGCGCGGGCGAGGCCTCCCGCGCCGCGCGAGGGCGAGGCCTCTCGCCCCGCGCGGGCGAGGCCTGTCGCCCCGCGCGCAGGGCCTGGCCCCCCCCTCGCGCCGTGGGCGAGGCCTGCCGCCAGCACACGCGGGGCCTCTCGCCCTGCGCGGGCGGGGCCTGTCGCCCCACCGACAGGGCGGTAGCTACCGCCGAGCCTGGGCGGCAGCTACCGCCCAGATTTTCTGGCGGTGGCTACCGCCATGCACAGCGGCAGCCACCGCCCGGGACCCGAAAATGGCCTATAAATAGGCCATTTTCAGGCTGTTTTTTGGTACACCTTGTCCGTTTTGACGGACAAATCCTTCTCCCTCTCACGCTCCTTGCGTTTTCTTTACCGCTTTTTGCATTTAATTTAATTTTTTATTGCTTTTTTATTGTGATATTTGGACATTAAAATTAAACAAATTAAAATTAATTAATATTTCCTAAGCGAGGAGCTTAATCGGGAGTTAAGAAGCGGTCGTCGATTAAATCAGGTATGTAAACAAAACTCTGCCTATTTAATGTTAGCACTTCATGCATATTTCTCTTCTACTCTTAATAATTCTACAATTGCATAAATGCATCCACGTCATTATTTTTTGGTAAATAAACTGCTTTAATAAAAACAAACATGATTAAGCTTAACGCCCGATTAATTAATAATTGTGGTAGTTAAGCTTAAATCCGACAATATTGGCTAAAGAGCCTAGTTAATTAATAACTACGGTTCAATCGCCTTATTTCGAATAAATCTGGCTTAAGTCCAATTAATCAATAATTGTGGCTAAAAGCTTTAATCAATCACGTTTCGACAATAAATTGTGATTAAGCTCGAACGCCCGATTAATTGATAATCGTGGCATTAAAGCCTAAATCGCACATTTTTGGCAAACTAATTGCCTAAAACAACACATTTTGGCCAAAGGCCTTAAAATCAACCATTTTAGCGACAAATCGCTTAAAATCGACATTTTTGGCAAAATGCCTCAAAATCAATCATTTTCGGTTTAAAACCGTAAAATCAACCATTTTAGCGACAAATCGCTTAAAATCGACATTTTTGGCAAAATGCCTAAACAAAATGCACAAAGCATACACACACTCATGCACAAAGCATACACACAAAATGCACAAAGCATACACACACTCATGCACAAAGCATACACACTCATGCATTAAGCATACCCATTCAAAGCCCTTCAAAGAAGGCCTATCGAACTACGTTGACTTTGATCTTCCATTCAAACGGAAGTACGTAGGCACGTTCGGGATTTCACCCCGGGTGGCAAGTCGAAATCACTCAAACATTTCATTAATCCATCATTCACCTTGCAAAGCATTCATTCATCGGTTAGTTCATCAGCATGACATAGTCTCGGGATCCATCTCGGGTTCGTAGATTGTGCCTTAATCATTGGGATAATTAATCTAGTAACTAGGTTAATTAAAAATGGAGTCACTTAGGGTTTTTTCCTAGTTTACCCTAAAATAATTAAACAAGGTGGCGACTCACACACATTACGTGTATTTCTTCTCATTCATCATATGCATTATATGCCTATGTGCTTTTGGGGAAGGGTTCACATGCATAATTCTAGATTGAAATTAATGCCAAGTAAGCTGCATTCTCGTTGGATTGGACCGTTTATTGTTACTAATGTATTTTCTTATGGTGTTGTTGAAATTCAAAGTTTAGGAACTAATAAGGTGTTCAAAGTCAACGGTCAGAGACTTAAGCAATTTTATGAGGGGTTTCAAGAGCATTCATTGGAGGAAATCAAATTGAGTGATCCAATTTATTTGGATTGAAGAAGCTTTGCTATGACTTTGTCGAGCTAACGACGATAAACAAAAGCGCTGCTTGGGAGGCAACCCTTGGTGGCTAGCTGCCACAATAAGATTTGTTTTATTCTTCCTCTGATTTTATTTTGTTTGCTGTCAAATTTTTATTTATTTATTTGTTCGTTTATTTATTTATTGGGGACAATAAATGAACTATGTGGGGGAAGGGAATTAGAGTTTGAAAGCTGAGATTTGGTGCTAAAATTCATTTTAAATGACAGATTAAGTGGCTGGATGGGTAAAATTTAAAGAATTTTTATCTTGACTTAGAGCAGTCCTTTGAGAAATTGAAAGACTTTCTTGATTTGTTTAGAAAAGTTAAATTGAGTAGCTGGTTTCTCTTGTGCATCTAGAATAACTTGTTGAATTTATTAGTTCTTTTTGGCATAAGGTTTGAGGCTTGACCTAATGATGGAGAAACTAATGAATTGCATGAACATAACTCATAGCCATTACTTTTAGAATTCTTGAATAAACTGCTTAGGCATGGAGATGAGCGTTGTGTGTGTGTTTAAATGAAAAAAAAAAGGAATAAAAAGAAATAAAAAAAAGAAACAGCAGTTAAATAAAGACTTGAGCAGTTGAGTTACTCCGCTGTCCGGTAATGGATAAAGAGTAGTGTTAGTCTAGCCACTTGAGTTTGTTCCTTTCTAAGTAGCCGGGTACGGGTATTAACAATATGCGTCCTCGCGTCAAACGGAAAATGGCAAACTCAGGCATTCAATAAATGCTCAAGTAACTAATAAAAAAAAAAAAATTTAGCTTATTGAATTTTGTGTGGTTGCGATGAATTTTAGTGACCTGGCAGATTATCAAATAATTCTTCAAGCAATGGTTTAATTGATATGAAACTTAAATTGCATGCTTTAAATCACAATATTTGAGCCTTGTCTTTTATGTTAGAAAGAATTTTAATTCAATTCTTTATTCCTATGGACTTCAGATATGCTTATTCAATTTAACTTTACTTTGTAATTAAGATAGTTTTTCTTAAAATGTTCTTTTGAGGATTGTGAAGAGTTGGATGAATTTTCTTTTGGACCATGTTGATAAGTTGAGTTATGCTTGAGGACAAGCATGGGTGAATTTTCTTTTGGACCTCTGACAGAAGCTCTTGAATTTGCCTAGCCATTACAGCACCACTGTCTCTTGCACCACCATAGCTACAAGATCGTCATCTCTATCGAAAGTCTATGTACAACTCATATTTATGCTTACTTTGATGTTGGCATGAAAGAGTTTTCAGTTATTGTGATGAAGAGGATGGAAGCTTTTGCCACTTCGATTTCAATTTGGAGAATTTCGACTTCTTTTTTTTTTTTTTAAAAAAAAGAAAAAATTAGAAGCAAGTGATGTTATAGAGCTGAATATCTATGCATGTGTCCGTATGTGAGAAAGATCTAAATTGAGATGGAAGAAGAGTAGGAGACAAAGAAAAAGATAATTAAATTAAAATAAAAATTAAAAAATTAAAAAAGAGTAGGAGACACAGATTCGTTTTTGAAATATACTATAATTATATTATCGAAACTTTCGAAATTTAATTAAATCAAAAATTTAGATTTTCGATTGCATGGGCTGCAAATATCAAAAAATTTTAATCCAAATCCAAATTTACTAGTTGGGCCCAACCCAAAGTATATTATCGCAACTCCTATTTGAGAATCTTCTAAACTTCTCAAGGATTATTATTGGACGTTAAATATTAAATTAATTATTATATATATATATATGCCTACTATTTTAATTAATTATTCTAAACTCAACTATTATTATTATTATTATTATTATTGAGTAAATTGAAAAAAATACTAGAACCTAACTAAATCGATAAAATAAATAAATAAATCAAACAGTAAACCTAGAAGCTTTATTTTAGTTAGTGGAGATTCTAGGGCTAACTAAACAAATCGAAAATCATTTAAACCAGACTTAAACCGCTCAAAACCATAGGAAACCGAGTATAAAGTGATTTAAACCAGAGAATTCTCTAGAAGCAGAGTTGAACCAAACCCATCTGAGTTGGACCAAATCAAGTGAGTATACCAATCAAATGAGGAGAGAGAAAGCCAACAAAAAACTTTCTTCTCCTCTCCCTATGATCGATGGTCCTCTCCCTTTCTTTTCCATTTTTTGGTCAAAAATGCATAGAATCTGGCAAGTGAGGGCTCTAAAACTATCTACTCAATGCAAGAAAGCACAATCAAGCCTTAGTTCACGCATTAGTAGCCTGGATCAAGAGAAATCGCGTAAAAAAGAGAAGAGTTTGGTACCGTCGTAGTACCATTTTCCCGCGATTCACGCCGTTCCTCATGAGTTCAAGCCTTAAGGCTAGTCCCAATCAATTCTTCTTTCACTCTAGAATGATTTCGCTCCATCTATTTTGGTGACAAAGTTTGGATGATGAAACCACCATGATTGGCGGTGGTACAGCTGCTGTCTTGGGTTACTTCCAGAAAATTGACGCAGTGACTCCACAAATCGACATCATATTTGGGTTCCCCATAAAATTTTGAGCAAAGGGATGTGACAGCCACTCAGTTCCCACGAAGCTCGATTTTTCGACTACTGTGTGCGACGGCGTCTAGTGATCGAACAACGAGACTTCAAGATGCAGAATTTAGTCCTTTCCATGGTGATCACAGTTCTTCAATCAAATTCTAATCTGGTGAGCTCTAGATTTCGATTTTATATTATCTTGTTAAGTTCCATTAGAGTCTATTAATTTAACTTAGCCAGAGCTTTTTTAATTAAATAAAATATTTATTAAGTGAATATAACTAAGTTGTAAAAGAGTTTAATTTAGATGAGATACTGAACTTAGATTGAGATGTGTATATTTATATACATACGCAAATTAGGTTGGTATTTGGTAATTGTGAACCACCATTATATGGCGAAATGTTTACCGCTTCTGGATCTTAAGTCGTGTAATTAGCTTAATCAAAAGTATGATGTGAATTCTGAAAAAGGAAGTAAAACATTCAATTTTGATTTTATAGAATGAGTATTCTTGAAGACGAATGGGCTTATTGAGCTATTTTGCCAGATGGATCGACCGTGTAAATTGAACAAATAATATTGAATGTTGCTATTGTTTGAACAAGTAGATAACTTTATTTTAGGGGATATGCTGTCAGATTTTCGGTTGGACAAACCTAAAGGATGAGATTATATAGCCTTATTTTTAGTAATTAGAATTTATGAGAATTGCGTAGCCAAAGACATATAATGGACTTAGATTAGTTTATAACACATGAATTAGGATAGGTGATTTAGGATTAGGATAATCAAAGTAAGAGACTTATGATAATCTTGAATGTCCAGATTAAACGATCAGGAAGAGATAGGTACAATACTATTAAAAGAAAATTTAAAATCTAAATATAATAGTTGGACTTCATTAATGATAAAGTTCATTTTAATTATTTCTTTAGATATGATTACGAGTCCCTAAGGAACCAAGTGTCTGATGGCAGGATACCGGAGAAGGAACGTAACCTCTTGCTAAGCTATAAGCTATGAGTAGTGTTAGATAATTCACATCGTCTAACTGCATTTGCATCCATGCATACACGATTAAATGCTAGACATCCATTACTTAATTAAATTATTATCTTGTGTTGCATTATTTGTTGCTATTGGAAATGGTTTGATTAGTTGTGATGTGCTTCATGTATGCTTCGTGTCACGACCTGAAACTATGGGCTAGACCGACACTAGGGCCCAGGTAAACATAAGGCTCCCGAGGCCCGTAGTAAGCCTAAACCATTAAAGTTCAATCATATCAATATAAATTTCAAACAATCAGCCCATATTGCTATGTATGATCAATCTCATAGTTATATTATACTTTGGCCCAAATGTAATGTCTTAAACATTTTATAGTTTGGGCCCAATTATAATACAAAACATCCTTAATGTGGGCTAATAGATTCATGCATTCATAAAAATAAATAACTAAACCTCCTCATCAGTTTATCGGTTACAATCTTACAACTGCAGAGTTCACTAACAGATAAATATAAATATATTTTAATACATATAGGTACATAACTTAAATAACTGTAGATTCTAAAAGTTACTTTTCTAGCTCTGAAGAGAGAGCTTTAATCGGAACAAAGAAGTGTCTACTACTTGGAAAAGTTAGACAAAGAAATGTGAGTCTAATAATGAATTGTGATTATTACATAACATAAGCATTCAGACGAAATGCTTATATTACTAAAATGAACACTCATCCAATCAAATAAATGGCTCATCATCAGCACCCACAAATAATCACATCTTCAAGTAATCAAACACGTGGAGATTGGTCCGTGGCATCATTGAAACTCCCGATGAGCCGTCCTCACACATGGCTCATCCTCTCATGACATGTGCACCAGGGAGCCGATCCCCCATACCTGGTCGACCAGTCTAATCCTCACTTGACCAGCCCTCTCATTTTTATACTCTCTTTTCTTTTCCATACCAACAGGAGGCCATCCTGTGGTTTTCCATATAATCCATATCATCATGTGCACATGGGGGTGCCGATCTCCCCATACATGGCCGACTGTCGAATTCCATATTTTCATCATTTCCAGAACCTTCCTCACAAACCCATGGTGACCCACTTCATCCCAATTCCATACAAACAAGACATAGCAATGTCACGATACAAATAATCAAACATCGCATTTAAATGCAAGCATATCAATTAATTAAACCCTATCATGCAAGAGTGCAAATGGACATTCACATACCAATTCAAACAAATATAAGAGTATTAAATAATAATATAATATAATAATTGTGACTTGAAAAATAAATAAATAAATAATAAAAATAAATAATTGAAGACAATGCTCTATATAGTAATGATTTATGTATGATGCAACTGGTAATGCACTATTTATTATTATTTTCTATACTAGATAGGAAAAAACTCAAATTTCGATTCTAACTTATTGAATCAGTGAACCAACTAGAACAATCTAAACGAAATGGAAATTCAAAGGGGAGAAAAGAATTGAATAAAGTATTCTGCTAAATAAAAATAAAGGCTTGTCCTAAATAATCCAATAGCCTATTTAAAAAGTAAAACTAATACAGATTATGTCGAAATTTCAACAGAATCTGCCCTATAAATAAGACTATCCACCTGTTTAAATATAAATAATTTCATTAAATATCCATTCAACCTACAAAGACGATCCGTCGGGCAATCAATCAAGTCAAATTGTCCATCCTCCTTTAATAGCCATATCACCATACAATAATAAATTCTCATAGCCCATCCATCGGGCAATTCACAACAACTAATCCCGTCCGCCATAACCAATATTCTTTCATCTAAACATTTACTCAATTCATAATTAATACCAACTAACATCATATTCTTAGTTTATCAAAACACTATATAATTACATTATCAAAATAAACAAACCATAAATAGTTCTTTTTCCCTTTATAGTGAATAGCTCAACTCATCCATATTTGAGCTATAGGTTTGTACATTCTTTCACTACAACTAAATTGTATTTTAATTAAGAACAGTAGTTGTTTGTTCTTAGGTTTATAGTTTATACTTGGAAGTATTAAGGTTCAAGGTTATATTTATATAGAACTAAACTTCCTCAACTTTAACTCACAACAGTAATCGATTCTAGTTAAACTAAATTAACAATCATCTAATTAATTGATTAAGTCTTTCTGAGGCTAACTGCTATTTCATTTATTTCTGCGATTTTTTAACTTAGAAGCCTGTGTACCAAATTTGCATTACTTCGTAGTTTATTAACTATTCTAAGTTTATTAACTATGTTTCCACATATATAGAATTAAGTAGCTAAACAATTCTAATTGCATATTCTGAGTCCATATGACAAATCCAGCATTCTGCCTAACATTTCAAAGTCCTTCAATTAACTATTTATTCGAAATCAACTAAACCAACCAATAATTTTAAATTTGGAATTTATACCAAAAATAAGGAATTAGGTCTTAGAGCGTACCAATTGACAATCGGACTACGATTCCATAATCTGCGTGAGGAGAACATGATTTTGCCTCTTGGGGCCTCGCCGGAGACTTATCGGCCGGTCGCCAGACCGCCGCCGTCACCGCCATGCACGGTAGCTGAAAAATCGAAATCACCTAGAATTTTGCAACAATCACACCGTTCGACTCGTAATTTCATGAGGAGTTCAAATCCACTATCTGTTTGCAAAGCCAATTACTCGTTTGGCTGAAATCAAGCCAGAAGTCGCTGTATCTCCATCGCTCATTGTGGTTTCGTCCTCCATGCTCCCTCACTGGAATTATTTGAGGGAAAATGATCACGTGGGGGAAATGGATCGACCAGTGCTTACCTCGTGACCTGAAGCCACTGAAATCGGTAAGGATTGATGAGAAATCAACTGTCGCACTTCATCGTCCTTCCTCTCCTTTCTACGTCAAAACTGACTGAAAATAGGAAGGGGAGTCGCCGGAGTAGTGCTGGTGAGGAAGAGGTGGAGTCGGCTAGTTATAAGCTAAGGTGGCCGAAAAATCGACAGAGAGGGAGAGAGACGTCACTGGCGAGGAAGAAAAGAAGAAGAAGAGAAGGAAAAAAAAATGAAAAGACTGATTTCTAGAGCTTTTTGGGCCGTTTCCTATTCGATTCGAATTGGTTTGGCTCAATTCAATGATTTAGTTTGATTTTTGCTTGGATTACGGGGTTTTGACTTGGTTTTCGGAGAATTCAAACTGGTTTATAGGTCTTGTTTAACAATAATAAAATATTTTCCGCTGAATTTCATTGGTTAGAATTTATGATTAAATTTTTAAATGATAAATTTTTGAAAATAATTTTTCGAGTCGTTTCACTTTGCTTGTGTGGAATCAGAATGAAGTGGGTCACAACATGTTTGTGAGGGCAGTCTTCGATACCGTCGCCCATGTATGGGGATATCGGTTGGCCATGTATGGGGAGATCGGCTCCCCCGTGTACATCTGATGATATATGATATGGAAAACCACAAGGTGGCCTCCTGTTAGTATAGAAAAGAAAATAGGGTGTAAAAAAAAAAAGAGAGGACTGGTCAAGTGAGGACTAGATCGGTCAGCCATATTTGGAGGATCAGCTCCCTGGTGCATACGTTTGAGAGGCGGGCCATGTGAAAGGATGGCTCGTCAGGGGTTTCGGTGACACCACTGACCAATTTTCACGTGATGTGATTATGTGAATGTGTTAATAGTTATGATTGCTGTTGCTATATTATTTGCATGATTGACTGTATGATTATATAACTAGTCAGATGACTAGATTGAATTAAATATGAAATTGTGTGATTGTGTGGGGTGAGAAGGTTATCTAATACTACTCACTGAGTTTAGACACTCACCCTTGCCTTAATATTTTTCAAGGTTACAGGAATTTGAACATCTCGTTATCCTTTGTCATTAGATCCCTAGAAGATACATCGACACGTAATTTGAAATTTTATGTTCTAGATTATTCCGCAATTACAATAGTCATGTATAATAAATTTAGAAAATATTGATGTATTATTTATTAAAGTTTCTACTATACAATTTATATTGATATGAGCCCAGAGAATCTTGTAAATCGAGTTATTATTGAATATGACGATATTGGGCCTGAGGCTGTTTCTATCGACAGAAAAAATTGGATTGGTATATATTTGACTTACTATGAGCTTTGGTGGCTTTAAGCCTACCTAAGTCCTAGTGCTGGTCTGGCCCAAGGTAATGGGTTGTGACATTTCACGCCCTTTTTTATGGTTTAAGATTCACATGCTTTTACTTTGGGCTAATTGTTCACAATGATACAAGACTCTGAGTAAATTGGAAAAAAGTTGAAATCTGAGTATTTTTGTATATTGATCCCAACTTCAAGGGGTAAAATGAACCTTCTTCCTTTTTGTTAACAATTATGGCATTTGTCTATCTGCTTTCCAATTTTGTGTGACATGGCAATTAATCTAATATACTAGACCCCACATTATCAATTTGTATAGATTTTCATTTGTAAGGATCATTCAATAAGCCTTAGCATGAAAAAACATCTCACATGATATTTAAATGAGACAACTAATCTCTCTCTCTTTTTTTTTTAATTTTTTTTTTTTTAGTAAAGAGGAGAGCTAAGCTCTAGAGATTACAAAATTAACCTAGGATAGGCTATGCCACAAGCATCTTGGTTAAGTCCACTAAGCCATTCCCAAGGGAGGCTCTATGAGAAAATGGGTATCCAAGGGATAATTTCTAGCTAACTTAGAGAGGAAATCAGCACTAAGGTTTGCCTCTCTATATACATGTTTAATAACACAAACCCAATCTTGTTGAATGAGAATCCTTATGGCTAAAACGAGTTGTTACACACCTCCATTGGATACAATAGTACCTTGAATGAGTTGAACAACAACTGAATTATCACATTCTACTTGGACATAAGGTCGAATACATAAATTACCCTCTGAACTTGCGTAAAAAAGTCTTGTGGTCTTGTGACCTTCTAAACTTATAAAATTATTAACATTATACCTTCATAAATCCAATCAGCAACGCGTGTAAATTCCAATTGTCTCTGTGCGAGTGGATCTATAAACATATTCTAAAATGACATTTTAAATCATTAAAAAATATTTTTTTATTGCGAAATTAATTAATGTACTGTTGCTTAATTTTTTGTCTCATCAAATTTTCTCTCCACAAATTCATATTGGATTTGGATATTTTCAAAAGCCAATCTCTTCTGCTCTCATGTGATTACCAAACTTTCTCTTCTCTCTTCTCACGTAAACGTTACCTCTCTATTTCTTTAACTAGAGTTGGATTGGGGGTCCTCTTTCTTTTATTATGTTTTTGATTTTCTTTGTTTTTTTAATTGCCAATCATTCTCTTTTTTTTTTCTTCAGAGTAACTCTATTTCTTAAAATCTATTTTGTCTCTTGCTTTTTTTTATTCAAATTTTTTTTTCAGTTAATTTTGAATAAAAAATTTAGTGAAATGAAAGGAGAGAGAGAGAGAGAGAGAAGAGGGTTGGTGTTATTTGAGTTTCAGATCTAAAGAAGCTAAAGTAGTTTAACTAATGTTTTATATTGTTTTATCTAAAATGAGTGAGTAAAGCAGACATTTTGGGGATGGATTAATATTTATTACCTCCAAAATGCTAGGCGGCTTTATTAAAAATTGAACATCTATAATGTGATATAAATTTCTGGTTCAATTTATGCAAGACAAATGCTTGTAAAATAAAGTCGAATCCCTTTATTTACTTAGCGAAGGATCAAAAGATGAAGTTCAAGCACCTGAACCACATAAATTGATCGTTGGTTTTATATCTAGAAATAGAATAAAGCAAGTGTTAAAAGGGGGAAGCTTATTACGTATACAACGTATGAAAGACATCATACGATTGTTATAGCTGACTACTTCGAAAGAGTAGATAACTAACTAGAACACTCCGCCCTTCAGAAAATATATCACTGGTACTTACTTTGCTACCACCCACTTCCAGATGGTAATGGATCAATCCATCGCCACATACTTTCTCATTTATGAATTCAAAAAGAGAAAAAAATATATTTTTAACTACTAACTTCTAACTGCTAACCTCTAACTACTAACCGCTAACTTTTATTTTACGTTATTTAATTTCTTTTAATTTCTGCTCTTTTACTTTACTGCACTTTAATTTCCTACAATTGACTTTATGGAATTTTTATTTTATCCCATTTTACTATTTACGCACTTTTAATTTATTTAATTTTCAGTCCTTTATTTTATGCTATTTGCTTTCTGTTATTTTATTATTTTTAATTTACGCATAACTCACCCCTCTTATTGATTCTGCCTGACAATTAAATATTCAAAAGATTTTAGTACTCAATTCTTCCAATCCCTGTGGATACGATATTTTATATACTACTTATATAACCCGTTAAAACTTGCGGTATAATCTCGCCGCCCGTTATTAACCGGGCATGGCGAACCAAGTTTTTGGCATCGTTGCCTAGGATTGGCAACGTGATTGATATTAGAAAATTTTAAAAAATAATTAATCAGACAACTGTCATTTATTTCTGCTTTTATTTTTATTTTTATTTTCAGTAATTTTCTTTTCTTTTATATATTTATATATAATATAAAAAATTTATATATATAATATAAATATATATACACGATATATTAAAAAGTAAATATATATATAAATATATAAACATATATATAATTATAATATATATATAAATATAAAAATATATAAAATAAAAAATATATATATTTCTGTGGTCTAACCTTTTATGGTTAGATCGTTGTGCCTCTAGATCAAGAAATAGAAAGAACAACATGAACTCTACAGAGAATAAACCAAAGGAGCCAGAGGAGAGATAAAAGTCCAATTTAGACTAGACACTGAAGCGCCGAAATGCCGCGATTCGAACTAAAAGAGGTAGAGAAAACAGAATCTCTATTAGAAGAGTTGGCCAATTCAGAACCAATCATGGCTGAGGAAAGAACTTTATGGGATTTGAATATTCCAAATCCTAGAGATATCCAAACTACTGTAGTCAGACCACCTGTTACTATAAACAACTTTGAGCTGAAACCAACATTGATCTCAATGGTGCAACAATCTCAATTTGCCAGTTTGTCGAGCGAAGATCCGAATGTTCACTTAGCAACATTCATTGAAATCAGCGGCACTTTGAAGATTAATGGAGCTAGTGATGATGCCATTCGAATGAGATTATTTCCTTTCTCTTTAAAGAATAAAGCCAAGCTTTGGTTACACTCTATGCCCCCTAGTTCATTCACCACTTGGGAGGAGTTAAGCCGAGCTTTCTTACAAAAATACTTCCCACCAAGCAAAACCTCAAATATGAGAAGTGAAATAGTCACATTCCAGATGAAAGAAGATGAGGCTCTTTATGAAGCTTTAGAAAGATTTAAAGATCTTCAGCGACAATTCCTACACTATGGGTATGACAGACCATTCTTAATTCAACTATTCTTTGATGTTGCGATGCCTTCAGTGAGAAACACTCTAGATGCAGCCGCCGGAGGATCATTCCTAAAGAAAAGAGTTAATGAAGCTTACAACCTATTAGAGGAAATGGCTACAAGCAGTTACAAATGGAATGAAGAACGAGGAACAACGAAGAAAGTAGTCGGTACGCTTGAAGTTGACAGACTCACATTCCTATCCGCAAAATTTGATTCCTTGTCTAGGAAACTAGATAAGCTAAATGTGAGTGCTGTTGGTGCAATACAACCAGAACTTCAAATCTGTGCTGAGGCAGGGATCACATTTGTAGAAAATCATTACGAAAATCTCATGGTTCCTGAACCAGTCTCGGTGGAAGCTAACTATGTCGAAAACAACTACCCCAAGATCCTAAATGGAACCAATTTCCTAACTCCTACAACTCAGATTTCAAAAATCACCCGTATCCTGCTACTAACCAAAACTTCAAACTACCACCACCTGGATACCCTCCGAGACAAAACCAAAACTTGTTCCCACAATAATTCACTCTACACGGACAAACCAAAATCAATATCCTAACTTTATCTCAACCCTAGAAGCCACTTTACAAAAATTTATCCAATAACAAAAGCAAGCTAATGATGGTTTTAGGAACATGTTTGGAAAAATGAATGCAAGAGTTGATCAACTTTCCACTAATATGAAGTTCATGGAGAATCAAATATTGCAGTAGGCAAGCTCCTCAGCAAAGCCTATGGTAAGCTTCCAAGCCAACCAGAACCAAATCCAAAAGAGCAATGCAATGCTGTCTACCTTAGAAATGGAGACCCTCGAAGAGACAAAGAGAGCAATGCAACAAGAGGAGAGAAATCAAAAGAAGAAGAATCAGCAAAAAAAAAAAATCATGATGAAGCAGTTGAAGAAGATAAGGAAATAAGAAAGTTCAAAGGAGAATAAGAGCCTTTGAGAGGAAAGCCATGCAATTTCCCCGAAGACTTCAACAAACAAATCTAGACAAACAATTCGAGAAATTCCCGAAGATGCTAAAACAACTGTACATCAAAATTCCATTCTCTTATATCATGACTCAGATGCCTACTATGCCAAATTTTTAAAAGAAATTCTGACAAAGAAATGGAAGATGGAAGAGTTGGAAACGGTGATGGTTATGGAGGATTGCAGTGCAATGATCCAAAATAAGCTGCCACCGAAATTGAAAGATCTAAGAAGTTTCTCTATTCCATGTGAAGTTGGAGCAAAGATCGACAAAGCCTTATGTGATCTAGAAGCCAGTGTTAGCTTGGTGCCATTATCTATCTTCAACAGACTTAATATTGGAGAGCATAGACCAACCCGTGTTGTCCTACAATTAGCAGATCGAGCTGTCAAATACCCAAGCGGAATTATAGAAGATGTCCAATTAAAATTGGCAAATTCTGTTGGCTCAAGGGTCAAATTCTAATCTCGAGATTTTGATGATTAAAACAAAATAAATAAATTTAAATTATATTTGTGCTAATAATATTTTATGCAGAATACATATGGAAAGTAATAAATGAACAAGGGAAGTCCTACAAATTCAAGAATTGTGAAGACATTTGAAGACCCTAGTGGTTAGACTTTTAGGATTCATTGTAGGATAGAGAGAACATTCAATTATAAGCACAAAAATCAATTTTCTCTCATCAAAATTATTTTTTGAAAATAGTTCTTGAAAATAAATCTTTTCATTCCTTGATTTTACGTTAAAAATTATTTTCAAATTCTCTTAAGATTCGAAGCATTCAAATTACCTAAATCAAAGAGACTTTGTCTCTAGCAATTTTGGTAACAAGAATAAAGATCTTATGTACTTCATTTTCAGAAACAAATTTTTTTAAGAATCTTGATTTATTTTCTTACCTAAAACGAAGAAATATCTTATCTTAATTTGTTTTGGTAAGTAAAATCTTTTCGGAAAATATTTTTCAAATAATTGCTTTCGAAAGTCTTTATTTTAAAGGAAAAAAAGATCGTCTCTAATTTACTTACC
This sequence comes from Jatropha curcas, assembly GCF_041381405.1. Taxonomy (NCBI): domain Eukaryota; kingdom Viridiplantae; phylum Streptophyta; class Magnoliopsida; order Malpighiales; family Euphorbiaceae; genus Jatropha; species Jatropha curcas. The sequence continues at coordinate 14,318,630 of NC_143159.1, forward strand.
AAAAAGATAGAATGTTGACTTTTTTTTTTGGTAACAAAAATTTCTATATCTTCTAAATAAGTAAAGAAAATATTCTGATTTGAAAAAGAAGTATTCACTTTCTAAAAATGAGAGTCACAGATCTCTCTATATAAAGGCGTTTTCATTCTTGAAAAACGTGGAATAAAGAGTTTTCGTTTTAAGAGTATTCATCCAGTGATCATATCTTTTATCTCTCAAAACTTACTCTCTACCCCCTTATTTCTTTTCATCTTTATACTTTACATTTTATCTTTAAAAGAGAAAAGAGATTTTATAACAACTTCTTTTGAAAAACAGTTCTGTTTTCTAAATGATTTTCTAATCTGAAAAACTGTTTTTCCTGTGCTTATATTTGCATTTCTGTCTGTCTATTTAGATTATGTAATCTTCAGTAGACAGATTTTTATTTGATAAACATTTGTGTAATAGCTTAGGTGAGAAGCTATTGTGAAATAGGTTATCAAGAAACCTTCTCCGTGAGAGAGATCCTAATGTCTTGAATTAAGTTTCTGTACTATGCCAAAAACAGAAAGGGTTGAGGTTAACTAGAACCTTTGGAAAATCTAGTGGGACAAAAGGTATATCTAGTTGTTGATCTATTGCCTTATACTGTTGGTTTGTCTCTTACCCTTGAAAAGAGATAACATAGTTGAAGATCTCAAGATGAGTCTTGGGGAGTGGATGTAGGCGAGTCAGTGCCGAACCACTATAAATCACTATGTTGATCTTTTTATTTTCAAAAGTTCTGCTTGATAAATATTTTACTCATACTTCTATTTATATTTTAAAAATGCTAAAGTTGTTAATGGTTTTGATGTCCTAAACTGAAATAAGCTTTATATTTTCTGAACATTAGAACTCTGGACTTCTGCTCAGTGAATATACCAAGTTCTAAACTGTTTTTCTATTTTCAAGTATATTTCACTGTTTGGGTTTCTAATCAGTTTTCTAAACTTGATTAAAGCTTTGTCTTTTATGATTCTCTAAACTTTATAAGGAAGTTCTAATTACAATAGCTTTCCGTCATAAAGCAGTTCTGATATTAAATAAGACATTGTGAAGCAGTTCTTATTGATAGCGGCACTTTGCAAAGTCATTCGATTTTTTTTTTATAAAACATTGTGAGGTAGTTCTAACCTATAACTTATCTTCACAAGTTCATTAATTCTTCCGCTGCACTTAAAATTTTGAGTTTTGCTTTTAAAGCTAAAATTTATATTTTTAGAAAACCCAATTCACCGCCCCTCTTTGGTTGTGCCATACATATACGTGTTTTCGTACCGCCCCCAGATGGCCCGAAAAACGTCTCTTTTTATTTTTGATGGAAAGTGATCTTATTTTGAATAGTAGTGACAAAAATTTTATTGGATACGATGCCGATAAATCAGTCTTATGAAACATTTTGAGTCGCCACCCATTATTTCGGTAATGGGACCTTTTCCAATTTTATCACAAGATGACTCCATTTTAAACCCAACTTTATTAAAGGGCAAATTATCTAGAAAACTGGTCAGGTGCACCAATGCGGTTCTGGGTAAGGGAATTGGGTATGCAGGCCCGTTGGAAGCCCACGCCGGGAAAAACCGGCCTCTTTTAACCTTACGATTTCTAATATATTTTAGTTAGAAAAGCCAAATTATTTATTTATTTAAACCCAACCCGAATGAATCGAACCGAGTTCTTATATGGAAAATTAATTAATCGTCCCAATCAAATCCAATCATTGCATCCATAATCATCCAAATCATCCAAACCAAAGCAGTTAAATCAAATAAATAAAAAACCAGCTCTTGCCTTATGGTTCAAGGCGAGCTACAAACCGAACCTAAAAATACATTCTACCCAATTCAAAATTTAAACCCAAAAACAAAAACCCAAAATCATGCATAATTACATTTTAATATTCTAAACTTAATTAAATTTCAATCTGTTCATAATTGGTCATCTTTGGATTTATTGGAAAAATTAAGCTTTATTTTGTACAAAATTTATTATTTTTTAAAAGAATAAAAATTGTTTCTGGAACCCTAGATTATTTAGCCGACTACACCGAGCTGAGGAGGTGAACAACAAAGCCGATTACACCGAGCTTTGGACATCATCAAACCCTCTAAAGTCGACTACACTAAGCTGAGGAGGTAAACAACAAAGCCGATTACACCGAGCTTTGGACATCATCAAACCGTCTAAAGCCGACTACACCGAGCTGAGGAGGTGAACAACAAAGCCGACTACACCATGCTTTGCGCTCTTTTCAAACCCTCTAAAGCCGACTACACTGAGCTGAGGAGGTGAACAACAAAGCCGACTATACCACGCTTTGGACTTTTTTCAAACCTTTTGAAGCCGATTACACTGAACTGAGGAGGTGAACAACAAAGCCGACTACACTGTGCTTTGCACTCTTTTCAAACCCTCTAAAGCCGATTACACCGAGCTGAGGAGGTGAACAACAAAGCCAATTACACCGTGCTTTGGACTCAATCAAACCCTCTAGAGCCCACTACACTGAGCTGAGGAGGTGAACAACAAAGCCGACTACACCGTGCTTTGCACTCTTTTCAAACCCTCTAAAGCCGACTACACTGAGCTGAGGAGGTGAACAACAAAGCCGACTATACCGCGCTTTGGACTCTTTTCAAACCTTCTGAAGCCGATTACACTGAGCTGAGGAGGTGAACAACAAAGCCGACTACACCGTGCTTTGCACTCTATTCAAACCCTCTAAAGCCGATTACACCGAGCTGAGGAGGTGAACAACAAAGCCAATTACACCGTGCTTTGGACTCAATCAAACCCTCTAAAGCCGATTACACCGAGCTGAGGAGGTGAACAACAAAGCCGACTACACCGTGCTTTGCACTCTTTTCAAACCCTCTAAAGCCGACTACACTGAGCTGAGGAGGTGAACAACAAAGCTGATTACACCAAGCTTTGGACACAACCAAAATCCTTCAAGCCAATTAAACTGAGCTTCGGAGGTGTCTTCAAAGCCAATTAGACCGAGCTTTGGAGATGATCACATATCCGACTGGAGTCAACAAAGCCGATTAAACTGAGCTTTGGACATGACCAGATGATCAAGACCTTCAATCAACCCAAGATTGAAGGCGCATCAGTAGACCACTTTAACATTAATTGTTTATGCAATCAATGCTAAAGTGGGGAGGCAAACTGTTGACGCGTGTTTTTATGCCCCCGCCTGATCCAATGATGATACGAGGATGTGGGATGAATGGGCTAATGTTATCTAGAAGTCTTTGATCCAAGGATTTAAATTAAACTAATTTTAAGTGTCTGACTGGGTCAGAGCTGCGTCACGCAGCTATAAAGGTGCGTGACGGCACTATGGCTGCGTCACGCATCTCTAATGAAACTCAGATTTGCATGTCGTCGTTAAGAAGGATGACATGCCGTTTTTATGATAAACGACACATAGTTGCGGCACAACAGGCAAGCTGCGTCACGCGTCTGACTAGTTCTGTCACGCAGCTAACGACTGCGTGACGCAGCTATGCTCTGTTGCCCTACTTCTATAAATAGATCTTTTTCTCACGTTTGAAAAAAAAACTTTGGACAATTTTTAGAAAATCCTAAAAACACAACCTGCGGCGACATTCTCCTCTAGAAGCTCTTTTGATTCGTTTGAAGGAGAATTGCCATTAGAGATCAATTTTTAGGTGAATTAAACCAAAAAAAAAAAAAAAAGAATCGCTCCCGAAAAGGAATCTATTGATTCTCTCCCAATTAGTTGGACCGTAGGTGCGATGATTTACTTCACGGGCGAGGTCTCTGGTTCAAGTCCAGGATGGCCCAGCTGTGCCAAAGAAAAGAATAGAAGAAGAGAGAAAATCAAGAGAGAAAAGAGTGAATATTTAAATCCTTGGTGACGAAGATTCTGGATCGCCTTAACCATCGTCCATTAAGCCATTTACAATCCTCAATCTGAGGATTAGGTAATCCCCTTACACTTTTTGTGTTTTTATTCATTGATTATTTATTTTATTATTGTTTTAGTAGTTTAATCTTAATTGAATTGTTATTTTAGTAGTTTAATCTTAGTTGAATTGTATTCTGCTCCTTTTTGGTAATTCGAGGTTGTCCTAAAATATATTTAAACAAATAAAAAATGCTTTAAACAAATAATTTAAAACAGAGTTCGGATCAGAGCAGTTGCGTCACGCAGCCAGTAGATCCGCAACGGAGCTGGCAGGTGCGTGACGAAACTGTTCATGCCCAAAATTTCATTTCTTTACCCAGTATAGCTGCGTCACGCAGCTGTCGGTTCCGTCACGCAACTGTTCTTCCAAAGAACTGCTGCGTGACGCGACTGTTCTTGGGCTCCAGAAACAATTTTTATTCTTTCGAAAAAATAATAAATTTTGTTCAAAATAAAATTTAATTTTTCCAATAAATCCGAAATTGACCAATTATGAACAGATTGTAATTTAATTAAGTTTTAGAATATTAAAATGTAATTATGCATGATTTTGGGTTTTCGGTTTTTGGGTTCAAATTTTTATTCGGGTAGAATGTATTTTTAGGTTCGGTTTGTGGCCCGCCTTTAACCATAAGGCAAGAGCGGGTCTTTATTTATTTGATTTAATTACTTTGGTTTGGATGATTATGGATGCAATAATTAGATTTGATTTGGGACGATTAATTAATTTTCTATATAAGAACTCGGTCCGATTCATTTGGGTTGGGTTTAAATAAATAGATAATTTGGCTTTTCTAACTAAAATAAATTAGAACTCGTAGGTTAAAAGAGGCCGGTTTTCTCCGGGCGTCGGTTTCCAACGGGCCGGCGTACCCAATTCCCTTACCCAGAATCGCATTGTTGCGCCTGACCAGTCTTGTTAATAATTTGGCCTTAAATAGAATTGGGTTTAAAATGGAGTCATTTTTTATAAAATAAAATTGTAAACGGTCCCATTGCCGAAAAAATGGGTGGCGACTCAAAAATGTTTTATAAGACCGATTTATCGGCATCGTATCTAATAAAATATTTTGTCACCACTGTTCAAAATAAAATCACTTTTCCACCAAAAATAAAAAGACACGTTTTTTGGGTCGCTTGGGGGCGGTGCGAAAACAATTGGCGACTCTGCTGGGGACTGCATCCACTAATCCCCGGTTATTTTTTAAATAACTAGTCAGTTGCAATTAGGAATTAACTCTAAACCTACGTTTTCTAAAATTGGAAATAAAATTGGTTAGAAAGCTATGAAAAATTCTTTAATCGTCCTTGTTTGTTTATTTGCTTTCCTTTATTTTTTTTTAAGTTCTTGCATTCATACTGCATTTCTCTCTTCTCACCACTTTCTACCTAAATTATCCCTCGGTATCATTGCAAATTTTGGAGGTGGATCCAGCCTAAACCTTGCGTTTTAGGCACATCCACCCGAGAATTAGCAATTTTACCAACCGCAAGCCTAGTACCTTTAAAGGTGCGTCAAAAGGAGTAGGCCCACGTGAAAGCCCGAATCCTGTTTGCGGAACCCGGACTTTATAAAGCCCAATGGACTAAAGCCCATGCATGTAGTTGAAAGCCTTAGTCACTTCCCCATAAGGAAAACCTGAGTCTATTTGCTGTTGTTCTGTCACATTCATTCCGAGAGTTTGTTTTGCCAATTGCAAAACCCCCTGTTGGTTGTCGAGATTAGATCAAATCCTAGGAAACAGATGCCAGAATTTATACGAACAGAACTCGTGTGTGGGAGAGATAAGGTGGGAAGGCATGCATTTCCCAACTCCCGTTCCCCTGTGTGTTATAAACTGTTCATATGCTGTGACATTCATGCATCATGTAATGGTTTTCATTTCAGCCATGCATTGATAAGAGCTAATTTTTGGTATGGATGTTTGACCTTGATTTTGAGAGTGGACCTCTAATTCATTTTGAATAACATAATGTAATCGTTTATAGTGAATCAATACCCAAAAGAAAAGGGATCTATAAGGGGGTTGCAATTCCTTTGTATTTTCACATTTCTCGCATTGTCTGAAAGTAAGCGTGAGATTACAGAAATTTTGTAATTAATCACAATGAGATCCTGCTTGGGACCGTCTGTTCCAAGGCAAAAAGAAAGGACATCGAAAACAAAAAAAAAAGAAATATCCCGCTTGGAAATTCTTTCATTCCAAGGAAAAAATTAGGGACTTGAGAGAAAATAGCCGACCGTAAAATCCAAAAGGAACGGTCGACGATAGATAATGCCAGAAATGTTTGAGTACGAAATAAATTATTGCTATGTTATTCATGCTGAATTTTGGGCCCATTCGTCGAAACCGAGATCTTATTTCCATACCGGTTATTAGCACATTAGATTTGCATTCCTCATCCTATGTGCTTCTATTCTTCATGCATACATGCAGAACCTACTTTAACTCAGGTCCTTTTATCTATCAGTCAGAATTGATCCATCCCGGGAAATCACTGCGGGAGTTTGGTACTGATGGCCTAGTCAACGTTTGGTCAGAGTGTCCCCAATCCCCGAGCCTGCTCCGATCAGTCCTGTGGTTAGTTCAAGTTTGCCTGTTACGGTTTTTGATTCAGATCTGGTTGAAATGGCTGACGGTAATGTGAATGAGACTGGTTTTTCCTCGGCCCAGCTAAGGGCTATTACTGAGATAATAGCCGCTGCTTTTGCTCAAGAGAGGGCACAGAATCAGGTTCCTCCTACTTCAAGTAATCAGCCTATAGTTGAGGAAAGAGAGATTCCAGAACCCACTTCGGGTAACCAAGCATCGACTGGTAATGCTGCTCCGGTTGAGAATGATCTAATTAAGCAGTTAGCAGAGCTGAAAGATAAGGTGGAGAAAATGTCTATTTCGAACGAGAAAGACCCGGTTACCAATTTCCATGTGACTGAATATGTTCTGAAGCCCATAAGTTCTACTTCTTTCAAGACGTTCAAGCATACCATATTAGAAGGGGATAACGACCCAAGGTCTCATGTGTCTGAGTTCATTCGCGTTGCACAGATGAACCGATATAATGAAGAGGATGTATTACGGGCATTTCCTCAAACATTGCATAAAAGCTATAGGAGATGGTATGACGGTCTGGACATGGAGACGCAGCGAAATTGGGTCAAACTTCAGACTGCTTTCCTCAAGCACTTCAAAACAGATGACGGTGATGAGTTCGGCCTTCGTGATTTGGAGAGCTTAAGGCAAGAGAAGGATGAAAGCTTCTCCGATTACTACAGGAGATGGAGGACAAAGCTATTCATGGTCCAGACAAGGCCAAAGGATCAAGAGCTGATCAGGATTTTCAGTCGAAGTCTATTACCTTACTTCAAGGAGAGGATGCTGGCTCAGCCTCTCACCGACTTTTCTCTAGTGCAAAGGGCTGGGTTAAATATTGAAGAGCTGTACAGTGAAGAGAAAAAGAAAAGCCGGGGGTTTGGTAATTATTGGTCTTCCTACGGTGATCAAAATAGAGGTGGTGGTAATGCTGCTACGAACCAGTCGGGGAGTAGCAATATAGTTGGAGCTGTTTATGAGAGAACCAGAAGGGAATTTACTGATTTAGGTAGACCTTTAAGCACGGTTATGAGGTCCTGCATCAGGAATGGCGTACTGTCAAAGTTGGCAATCGATCCATCCAGGCCTATTCGAGGTAGGTTTACCGATCAAAACTATGAGTATTACCAATGCAAGGGTCATTCTACTGATAGTTGCTTCCAGCTCAGACATGATATACAAGATTTCATAGAAAGTGGGAAGATCACCAAGCCTTCTGAGAGTAATAAGCCGAGCACAAGGAATAATCCTTTGCCACAGTACCAGTATAACTATCCATCTCACGAGTCTGAAACAGGTGGATCAGTTAATGCGATTGGGAGTGGTTCGCTGGAAGAGTTGGTATTGGCAGAGGTGGATTTGGAAGAGACTGTGCTATGTCAAACATTCGGGATGACTGTGGCGGAGGAAGTCGAGAGGAAGATGATGGAGATGTTAAAGCACACAGAGATGAAAGAAAAAGCTACCCCAGAGACTGAGGATGCTCCTAATGCCGATATAGTCGTGCAAGCCATTAAGGATAATTATGATGAATGTATTGAACAAGTTATTAATCCTGTTTTTTGTTTTTCTGAATGTTGTTTTGAGAACAATTTGGATGGATTGCCTTTGCTATTTCAATCAATGGGAGTGAATTTTGATTACTTGTTTTCTTGTTTTCCTGATTGTTATGTTCATGGCATTGATTATACCCCACGCATATTTGACATAAATGCATTGCATCATTTCGCATTTAACCTAAGCACCGCCGAAGATCCCAAAATAATCGAAATCGGATCAGACTTTATGCTTGAACTCAGAAAGGATCTCCAAGAACATCTCAAAAAGGAATTCAAAAGTCTTTGCTTGGAGTCATGTTGACATGCCGGGGATTGACCTGTCAATTGTAGAGCATTTCATCCCTATCGATCTGAATATTAAGCCAGTAAAGCAGACGGGTCAGACTAGAGTGGCAAAACAAGATGAAGGCTGAGGTTCAGAAGCAGCTAGATGCAGGCTTCTTGGAGGTAATGCATTACCCTGAGTGATTAGCAAACATAGTCCCTGTGCTCAAGAAGGATGGGAGACTAAGAGTCTGTGTCAACTACTGAGATTTAAACAAAGCCTCGCCCGAAGATGATTTCCCTCTTCCACATATAGATGTTCTGGTCGACAGTGCTGCAAGAATGGGATGTTATTCCATTACGAAAAAAAAAAGAGGAAAAATGATGATGACATAAAAAATATGATAGTTAAAAAAAAAAAAGAAAAAATAATAAAGAGAAAAAGCCGAAAGTGAGTTTTTCAAAAAGTCTATTTTATTCATAGACTGCCAAACAGGTGGCTAGATTTATCGAGCGGAACATTTTCTGTCGCTATGGTGCTCCTCATCACATAGTCACAGACAATGGTTTTCACTTCCAAGTAGACGTCATCTTGAAGGGAAATTCAGGCCCAACTGACATGGACCGTTTAGAATTCAGAAACTGTTGGACAAGGGTGCCGCTGAATTGGTCACTTCGGGAGGAAAGCCTTCTAATCGGATCGTTAATCAAGACCAGATGAAAAGGTTCTATGTCTAAAATGATGATTTCGATAAAAAAAAAAAGAAAAAGAAAAGAAAAGAAAAGAGGGGCTAGGTTGAAAACCCGTAAAGGGCGGCCTAGGCAAAAGTTAGAGTAAAAAAAAAAAAAAAGAAAATTTGAGATTAACGCATGGTGCTTAGTTTAAATGAGAAATCTATGCCATGCATTCGTGACATACTTGCGACCGGTTGCTCAATGCCATCAACCTGACTAGAAGGAGAATAGGCGAATGAGTAGTTAGAATGAATGACCATTGTATTAAAGTAGTTTCTTTTTACTTCTGTATGATGTTGAAAGAAGTTAGATCAACAAAGAACTTGTTTTTCAGATTTCTCTTCTCTTTTGTTTCTGGGGTATGATGATTGATTACAAGACCTTCCTCTTCGCCTATATGGTCAGCATTTGCTCATTTGTTTTGAAGATGTTTTGGCTTTTGGTCTTGCCCTGTGAATACTCAAATTTTGAGCCTCAAAAAGCCTATTTTCCCGGACTGCAAACAGTCCGGTTGGACCGGAGGCCATTCGGAAAAGTTCGCCGAAAGTATGCCAATATGGTACTTGAACGTCCGGAAAATTACGAGGATCCCAGAACTGGTCCCGGAATATTTTTTGGAGGTACGGAACTCTCGAAAAAGCCTCCAGAACGAAAAACTAGCAAGTCCGCCGGCCACAGCGGCGGTGCCCGCCGGCCAGGGCGGCGGAGACCGCCGGGCATGGCGGTGGCGACCGTCGGCCACGACGGCAAGGGCGGCGGCGACCGCCGGGCATGGCGGTGGCGACCGTAGGCCACGACGGCAGCTACCGCCCTACACGGCGGTAGCTACCGCCCTCCATGGCGGCGGCGCCCGCCCTCCAGCCCGTTTTTCCCTATAAATACAGCCCCGGTGCGACTTTTTTACTCACTCAGTCTGTGTTGACGGACGCTCTCTTCTCCCTTACGCTCCTTGCGGTTCTTTAACTACTTTTCTGCATTTAGTGTAGGTTTTTATTACTCTACTGTTGTGATATTTGGCCACTTAAATTAAATTAATTCTAATCAATATTCCCCAAACGAGGAGCTTAATCTGGAGTTTTCAAGCTGAAGCTAAGAAGCGGCCGCGGATTAACTCAGGTAATAACGAAACTCTGCGCATTTAATTTCAGCATTTCATGCATATTCTTCTTCTACTCCAATTCTGAATTAAACTGTTGCATAAATGCATTCACGTCATCAATTTGGCAAATAAACTGTCTTAATTAAATATGATTAAGCTTAAATGCCCGGTTAACTAATAATCGTGGTGTTAAAGCCTAAATCCGACAATATTGGCTAAAGTATCTAGTCAATTAATGACTATGGTATAATCGCCTTTATTTCGAACAGTCCGGCTTAAGTCCAATTAATCAATAATTGTGGCTAAATGGCCTTAATTAAACACGGTTTTTGGCAATAAATTGCCTATATTGCAATTCAATTGATCACTTTTGGCAAACAAATTGCCTATAAGTAGATTAATCATTTTTAGCGGCAAATCGCTTAAATCGAAGTTTTGGCAAAATGCCTTGAATTAATCAATCTTTTGGCTGAAAGCCTTAAATCACTCATTTTGGCGACAATCGCCCAATCAACACTTTTGGCAAACAAATTGCCTAAATCAACTCATTTTGGCTAAAAGCGTTCAAATAATCAATTTTAGCGACAATCGCCTAAATCACATCAATTTTTGGCAACAAATTGCCTAAATCAATCTTTTTGGCTAAAAGCCTTAAATCAACACTTTTGGCAACAGACGCCTATTCAAATCAATCAATTCTTTGGCAAAATGCCTAAACAAAAATGCACGAAGCATACACACACTCATGCATTAAGCATACCCATTCAAAGCCCTTTAAAAAAGGCCTATCGAACTACGTCGACTTTGATCTTCCATTCAAACGGAAGTACGTAGGCACGTTTGGGATTTAACCCCGGGCGGCAAGTCGAAATCACTTGAACATTTCATTGGTCTAATTACATCATTTACCCTGCAAAGCATTCATTCATCGGTTAGTTCATCAACATGACATGGTCTCGGGATCCACCTAGGGTTCGCAAACCATGCCTTAAACATTGGGATAATTAATCTAGTAAGTAGGTTAATTAAAATTGGAGTCAACTTAGGGATTTTCCCTAGTTTACCCTAAAATAATTAAACAAGGTGGCGACTCATACCTTCACGTGCACTTCTGCCCTTAGTTATATGCATTTATATGCCTATTTTTGGGGGAGGGGTTCACATGCCTGAGTATTAGATTCATTTAGGCGGCGATCAGGAGGTCAAATACTATTCTCTCAGTGGTTTCCTTAGAAGGATCGATAAAGGAAAACCATGAATAAAATCCCTAGCACTTAAATAGGTTCATGCATACATGAGGGAGTTGCATATTTTATCTGTCTGAATATTGCAGGTGATAAAATGATCACCCAATTGTTTGTCAATAATGCAAGCTTCTGTCCTTAGTTACAAAAAAATCCACTCGAATGTGCTTTCATTTTTTTATCCAAGGGCAAGAGGCCCAAATGCTAATCCAGCAAATAATTTCGAAAGAAAAGATTTGTTGTCTTTTGCTGTCTCTAAGTGTAGAAAACAGGAGTCAAATAGAAAAATAGCGGTGGGAAGCATCCGAAGATACAACAGATGGGCATTTGGCATCCGAATAAAGCGCCCAAGCCCATCAAGAGCCCAACCAAGCCCAAGTCAGCTTCTCTAGGAAATTTGGAGTCAGTGTGCGGCTCGTTTACTGCAAATAAATTCCGTCTACTCGCCACACAGGGGGCAAACTCATCACACCCACCAAATTACCCTCAGGTAAGTTTTTCTTTCAACATCGCATCAGGAAGGGTATACCGGAAAATTTGGGGACTAGAAAATTTAGCAAAATTTTTACTAAAATTCAAAAAAAAAAATTTTTTTTTCAAAAATTCCAAAAATTTTTGCAATGAATAAAAAATAAGATTTTCAAGGTTTTCTTAAAAGATAATATTTTTGGTCTCGGGACGAAATTCCGGACTGGGGGCAAAAATAAAATCTTTTGCCCTGATGCAAAATTTCGAATTTCAAAGTTTATGGTTATTAATCCATGGGGGCATGTGATGCTCCAATATTTAACAAAGGCAAGATCTGTTTGTACACAGAAATTGCTCTTTCCTTTTGAAAATACTTTCAAGACAAATCGGTGATGGTTCCTCGAAGCCGTTTAGTCCCACCAGGCAGTGATGGTGTATCACGAAGCTTTTTGGATCCTTTTCTCGATTAGTGATGATGCATTACGAAGCTGATCGAGTCAATCCTTTTCCTGATTAGGGATGGTGTATTACGAAGCTCATCAGGACAATCTCAATACCAAACCCTCTAAAGCCGATCAGACTGAGCTGAGGAGGTGAACAACAAAGCCGATTAGACTGAGCTTTGTTGTTTAGATCTTTTTCTCGATTCTTGATGGTGCATTACGAAGCGGATCGAGTCAATCCTTTTCCTGGTTAATGATGGTGGATTACAAAGTTGATCAGGACAATCTCCATACCAAACCCTCTGAAGCTGATTACACTGAGTTGAGGAGGTGAACAACAAAGCTGACTACACCGTGCTTTGGACCCTTTTCAAACCCCCTGAAGCCGATTACACTGAGCTGAGGAGGTGAACAACAAAGCCGACTACACCGTGCTTTGGACTCTTTTCAAACCCTCTAAAGCCGACTACACGAAGCTGAGGAGGTGAACAACAAAGCCGATTACACCGAGCTTTGGACATCATCAAACCTCTAAAGCCGACTACACCGAGCTGAGGAGGTGAACAACAAAGCCGATTACACCGAGCTTTGGACATCATCAAACCCTCTAAAGCCGACTACACCGAGCTGAGGAGGTGAACAACAAAGCCGATTACACCGAGCTTTGGACATCATCAAACCCTCTAAAGCCGACTACACCGAGCTGAGGGGAAGAACAACAAAACCGACTACACCGTGCTTTGGACTCAATCAAACCCTCTAAAGCCCACTACACCGAGCTGAGGAGGTGAACAACAAAGCCGACTACACCGTGCTTTGCACTCTTTTCAAACCCTCTGAAGCCGACTACACTGAGCTGAGGAGGTGAACAACAAAGCCGACTATACCGCGCTTTGGACTCTTTTCAAACCTTCTAAAGCTGATTACACGGAGCTGAGGAGGTGAACAACAAAGCCGACTACACCGTGCTTTGCACTCTTTTCAAACCCTCTAAAGCCGATTACACCGAGCTGAGGAGGTGAACAATAAAGCCGATTACACCGTGCTTTGGACTCAATCAAACCCTCTAAAGCCGATTACAACGAGCTGAGGAGGTGAACAACAAAGCCGACTACACCTTGCTTTGCACTCTTTTCAAACCCTCTGAAGCCGACTACACTGAGCTGAGGAGGTGAACAATATGGCCGATTACACCGAGCTTTGGACACAACCAAAATCCTTCAAGCCAATTAAACCGAGCTTCGGAGGTGTCTTCAAAGCCAATTAGACCGAGCTTTGGAGATGATCACAGATCCGACTGGAGCCAACAAAGCCGATTAAACTGAGCTTTGGACATGACCAGATGATTAAGACCTTCATTCAACCTAAGATTGAAGGCGCGTCAGTAGACCACTTTAACATTAATTGTTTATGCAATTAATGCTAAAGTGGGGGGGCAAACTGTTGACGCGTGTTTTTATGCCCCCGCCTGATCCAATGATGATACGAGGATGTGGGATGAATGGGCTAATGTTATCTAGAAGTATTTGATCCAAGGATTTAAATTAAACTAATTTTAAGTGTCTGACTGGGTCAGAGCTGCGTCACGCAGCTATGAAGGTGTGTGACGGCACTATGGCTGCGTCACGCATCTCTAATGAAACTCAGATTTGCATGTCGTCGTTAAGAAGGACGACATGCCATTTTTATGATAAACGACACATAGTTGCGGCACAACAGGCGAGCTGCGTCACGCGACATTCTCCTCCAGAAGCATAAACGACACTTTGGACGATTTTTAGAAAACCCTAAAAACACAACTTGCGGCGACATTCTCCTCCAGAAGCTCTTTTGAGTTCGTTTGAAGGAGAATTGCCATTGGAGATCAATTTTTAGGTGAATTAAACCAAAAAAAAAAAAAAGAGAGAAAAGAGTGAATATTTAAATCCTTGGTGACGAAGATTCTGGATCGCCTTAACCATCGTCCATTAAGCCGTTTACAATCCTCAATCTGAGGATTAGGTAATCCCCTTACACTTTTTGTGTTTTTATTCATTGATTATTTATTTTATTATTATTTTAGTAGTTTAATCTTAATTGAATTGTTATTTTAGTATTTTAATCTTAGTTGAATTGTATTCTGTTCATTATTGGTCATTCGAGGTTGTCCTAAAATATATTTAAACAAATAAAAAATGCTTTAAACAAATAATTTAAAACAGAGTTCGGACCAGAGCAGTTGCGTCACGTAGCCAGTAGATCCGTAACGGAGATGGCAGTTGCGTGACGGAACTGTTCATGCCCAAAATTTCGTTTCTTTACCCAGAACAGCTGTGTCACGCAGCTGTCGGTTCCGTCACGCAGCTGTTCTTCCAAAGAACAGCTGCGTGATGCGACTGTTCTTTGGCTCCAGAAATAATTTTTATTCTTTCGAAAAAATAATAAATTTTGTTCAAAATAAAATTTAATTTTTCCAATAAATCCGAAAATGACAAATTATGAACAAATTGTAATTTAATTAAGTTTTAGAATATTAAAATGTAATTATGCATGATTTTGGGTTTTCGATTTTTGGGTTCAAATTTTTATTCGGGTAGAATGTATTTTTAGGTTCGGTTTGTGACCCGCCTTTAACCATAAGGTAAGAGCGGGTCTTTACATATTTGATTTAATTACTTTGGTTTGGATGATTATGGATGCAATAATTAGATTTGATTTAGGACGATTAATTAATTTTCCATATAAGAACTCGGTCCGATTCATTTGGGTTGGGTTGAAATAAATAAATAATTTGGCTTTTCTAATTAAAATAAATTAGAAATCGTAGGTTAAAAGAGGCCGTGTAACAGCCCAGCCCTACTTTGATGTTGTCCGCTTTGGGTGCCAAACCTGGCCTGAACCCTCACGGTTTTGTTTCTGGGCCAGGGAAACCTCCGCTCTGCCAGCCCAAAACGCGTCACACTAGTTCAAGGTTGCCACCCTTTATGTATAGGACTTCCACCTTGTGCGTAGCCGATGTGGGATTCGCCTAAGGTGTTGTGCCCCAAACCTGGGATGTCACAGGCCGGTTTTCTCCGGGCGTCGGTTTCCAATGGGCCGACATACCCAATTCCCTTACCCAGAATCGCATTGTTGCGCCTGACCAGTCTTGTTAATAATTTGGCCTTAAATAAAATTGGGTTTAAAATAGAGTCATTTTTTATAAAATAAAATTGGAAACGGTCCCATTGCCGAAAAAATGGGTGGCGACTCAAAAATGTTTTATAAGACCGATTTATCGGCTTCGTATCTAATAAAATATTTTGTCACCACTGTTCAAAATAAAATCACTTTTCCACCAAAAATCAAAAGACACGTTTTTCGGGTCGCTCGGGGGCAGTGCGAAAACAGATTGGCGACTCTGCTGGGGACTGCATCCACTAATCCCCGGTTATTTTTTAAATAACTAGTCGGTTGCAATTAGGAATTAACTCTAAACCTACGTTTTCTAAAATTGGAAATAAAATTGGTTAAAAAGCCATGGAAAATTCTTTAATCGTCCTTGTTTGTTTATTTGCTTTCCTTTATTTTTTTTTTTTAAGTTCTTGCATTCATACTGCATTTCTCTCTTCTCACCACTTTCTACCCAAATTATCCCTCGGCATCATTGCAAATTTCGGAGGTGGATCCAGCCTAAACCTTGCGTTTTAGGCACATCCACCTGAGAATTAGCAATTTTACCAACCGTAAGCCTAGTACCTTTAAAGGTGCGTCAAAAGGTGTAGGCCCACGTGAAAGCCCGAATCCTGTTTGCGGAACCCGGACTTTGTAAAGCCCAATGGACTAAAGCCCATGCATGTAGTTGAAAGCCTTAGTCACTTCCCCATAAGGAAAACCTGAGTCTGTTTGCTGTTGTCCTATCACATTCATTCCGAGAGTTTGTTTTGCCAATCTCAAAACCCCCTGTTGGTTGTCGAGATTAGACCAAATCCTAGGAAACAGATGTCGCAATTTATATCAACAGAACTCGTGTGTGGGGGAGATAAGGTGGGAAGGCATGCATTTCCCAACTCCCGTTCCCCTGTGTGTTATAAACTGTTCATATGCTGTGACATTCATGCATCATGTAATGTTTTTCATTTCAGCCATGCATTGATAAGAGCTAATTTTCAGTATCGACGTTTGACCTTGATTTTGAGAGTGGACCTCTAATTCGTTTTGAATAACATAATGCAATCGTTTATAGTGAATCAATACCCAAAAGAAAAGGGAGCTATAAGGGGGTTGCAATTCCTTTGTATTTTCACATTTCTCGCATTGTCTGAAAGTAAGCGTGAGATTACAGAAATTTTGTAATTAATCACAATGAGATCCTGCTTGGGACCGTTTGTTCCAAGGCAAAAAGAAAGGACATCGAAAACAAAAAAAAAAAGAAATATCCCGCTTGGAAATTCTTTCATTCCAAGGCAAAAATTAGGGACTTGAGACAAAATAGCTGACCGTAAAATCCAAAGGGAATGGTCGACGATAGATAATGCCAGAAATGTTTGAGTACTAAATAAATTATTGCTATGTTATTCATGCCGAATTTTGGGCCCATTCGTCGAAACCGAGATCTTATTTCCATACCGGTTATTAGCACATTAGATTTGCATTCCTCATCCTATGTGCTTCTATTCTTCATGCATACATGCAGAACCTACTTTAACTCAGGTCCTTTTATCTATCAGTCAGAATTGATCCATCCCGGGAAATCACTGCGGGAGTTTGGCACCGACGGCCTGGTCAACGTTTGGTCAGAGTGCCCCCAATCCCCGAGCCTGCTCCGATCAGTCCTATGGTTAGTTCAAGTTTGCCTGTTACGGTTTCTGATTCAGATCTGGTTGAAATGGCTGACGGTAATGTGAATGAGACTGGTTTTTCCTTGGCCCAGCTAAGGGCTATTACTGAGATAATAGCCGCTGCTTTTGCTCAAGAGAGGGCACATAATCAGGTTCCTCCTACTTCAAGTAATCAGCCTATAGTTGAGGAAAGAGAGATTCCAGAACCCACTTCGGGTAACCAAGCATCGACTGGTAATGCTGCTCCGGTTGAGAATGATCTAATTAAGCAGTCAGCAGAGCTGAAAGATAAGGTGGAGAAAATGTCTGTTTCGAACGAGAAAGACCCGGTTACCAATTTCCATGTGACTGAATATTTTCTGAAGCCCACAACTTCTACTTCTTTCAAGACCTTCAAGCATACCATATTAGAAGGGGATAACGACCCAAGGTCTCATGTGTCTGAGTTCATTCGCGTTGCACAGATGAACCGATATAATGAAGAGGATGTATTACGGGCATTTCCTCAAACATTGCATAAAAGCTATAGGAGATGGTATGACGGTCTGGACATGGAGACGCAGCGAGATTGGGTCAAACTTCAGACTGCTTTCCTCAAGCACTTCAAAACAGATGACGGTGATGAGTTCGGCCTTCGTGATTTGGAGAGCTTAAGGCAAGAGAAGGATGAAAGCTTCTCTAATTACTACAGGAGATGGAGGACAAAGCTATTCATGGTCCAGACAAGGCCAAAGGATCAAGAGCTGATCAGGATTTTCAGTCGAAGTCTGTTACCTTACTTCAAGGAGAGGATGATGGCTCAGCCTCTCACCGACTTTTCTCTAGTGCAAAGGGCTGGGTTAAATATTGAAGAGCTGTACAGTGAAGAGAAAAAGAAAAGCCAGGGGTTTGGTAATTACTGGTCTTCCTACGATGATCAGAATAGAGGTGGTGGTAATGCTGCTACGAACCAGTCGGGGAGTAGCAATATAGTTGGAGCTATTTATGAGAGAACCAGAAGGGAATTTACTGATTTAGGTAGACCTTTAAGCACGGTTATGAGGTCCTGCATCAGGAATGGCGTACTGTCAAAGTTGCCAATCGATCCATCCAGGCCTATTCGAGGTAGGTTTACCGATCAAAATTATGAGTATTACCAATGCAAGGGTCATTCTACTGATAGTTGCTTCCAGCTCAGACATGATATACAAGATTTCATAGAAAGTGGGAAGATCACCAAGCCTTCTGAGCGTAATAAGCCAAGCACAAGGAATAATCCTTTGCCACAGTACCAGTATAACTATCCATCTCACGAGTCTGAAACAGGTGGATCAGTTAATGCGATTGGGAGTGGTTCGCTGGGGGCAAAAATAAAATCTTTTGCCCTGATGCGAAATTTCAAATTTCAAAGTTTATGGTTATTAATGCATGGGGGCATGTGATGCTCCAATATTTAACAAAGGCAAGATCTGTTTGTACACAGAAATTGCTCTTTCCTTTTGAAAATACTTTCAGGACAAATCGGTGATGGTTCCTCGAAGCCGTTTAGTCCCACCAGGCAGTGATGGTGTATCACGAAGCTTTTTGGATCCTTTTCTCGATTAGTGATGATGCATTACGATGCTGATCGAGTCAATCCTTTTCCTGATTAGTGATGGTGTATTACGAAGCTCATTAGGACAATCTCAATACCAGACCCTCTAAAGCCGATCAGACTGAGCTGAGGAGGTGAACAACGAAGCCGATTAGACTGAGCTTTGCTGTTTTGATCTTTTTCTCGATTCGTGATGGTGCATTACGAAGCGGATCGAGTCAATCCTTTTCCTGGTTAATGATGGTGGATTACAAAGTTGATCAGGACAATCTCCATACCAAACCCTCTGAAGTCGATTACACTGAGCTGAGGAGGTGAACAACAAAGCTGATTACACCATGCTTTGGACTCTTTTCAAACCCCCTGAAGCCGATTACACTAAGCTGAGGAGGTGAACAACAAAGCCGACTACACCGTGCTTTGGACTGTTTTCAAACCCTCTAAAGCCGACTACACGAAGCTGAGGAGGTGAACAACAAAGCCGATTACACCGAGCTTTGGACATCATCAAACCCTCTAAAGCCGACTACACCGAGCTGAGGAGGTGAACAACAAAGCCGAATACACCGAGCTTTGGACATCATCAAACCCTCTAAAGCCGACTACACCGAGCTGAGGAGGTGAACAACAAAGCCGATTACACCGAGCTTTGGACATCATCAAACCCTCTAAAGCCGACTACATCGAGCTGAGGAGGTGAACAACAAAGCCGATTACACCGAGCTTTGGACATCATCAAACCATCTAAAGCCGACAACATCGAGCTGAGGAGGTGAACAACAAAGCCGATTACACCGAGCTTTGGACATCATCAAACCCTCTAAAGCCGACTACACTGAGCTGAGGAGGTGAACAACAAAGCCGATTACAACGAGGTTTGGACATCATCAAACCCTCTAAAGCCGACCACACCGAGCTGAGGAGGTGAACAACAAAGCCGACTACACCGTGCTTTGGACTCAATCAAACCCTCTAAAGCCCACTACACCGAGCTGAGGAGGTGAACAACAAAGCCGACTACACCGTGCTTTGCACTCTTTTCAAACCCTCTGAAGCCGACTACACTGAGCTGAGGAGGTGAACAACAAAGCCGACTATACCGCGCTTTGGACTCTTTTCAAACCTTCTGAAGATGATTACACTGAGCTAAGGAGGTGAACAACAAAGCCGACTACACCGTGCTTTGCACTCTTTTCAAACCCTCTAAAGCCGATTACACCGAGCTGAGGAGGTAAACAACGAAGCTGATTACACCGTGCTTTGGACTCAATCAAACCCTCTAAAGCCGATTACACCGAGCTGAGGAGGTGAACAACAAAGCCGATTACACCGTGCTTTGGACTCAATCAAACCCTCTAAAGCCGATTACACCGAGCTGAGGAGGTGAACAACAAAGCCGACTACACCTTGCTTTGCACTCTTTTCAAACCCTCTGAAGCTGTTGACGTGTAATTTTATGCCCCCGCCTAACCCGGTGATGATATGAGGATAAGGGATAAAGAATCACGATCAACCAGAAGTGTTTTAACCAAAAATTGAATCGGACTGGTCCAAAGGAGTCTGACCCGCGTTAGTGTTGTGTCACGCAGCTATCACCTGCGTGACGGCACTCATAGTTGTGTCACGCAACTCTAACCAAGCTGACACCTCTGGCGCGCGCCCGTGTAACGGCTTGCACTGTTTGTATGGATACGCGGCAACTGTACGAAAAGTAAGCTGCGTCACACAGCTCGCGGCTCCGTCACGCAGCTACTACCTACGTGACGCAGCTTTGTTCTGTTGCCCTACCCATATAAATACAACATTTTGTGTTTTAAACGGGACTTTTCTCTCATTTTCTCTACACTTTGATATTTTAGGCAGAGATTTTTGATTTACGACTAGGGTTCTTCCCTAAGAACTCAAGTGAGTAACCTTGAGGAAGATCAAGCCATTAGATATATAGATTGAAAAAAAATACAAAAAAGAAGATAAAAAGAGAAAAAGAGAGAAAAGGAAAAAGAAATGTTTATTTTTGCAAAAGCTTGGTAACAAACACCACTGGGATCGTGAAGCAGTGTCCCCAAATCAATCAAAGCGCATGCAATCCTCGAATCTGAGGGTTAGGTAATCATTTGAACCTTCCCTTTTCATTTTTAGTCATTTATTTATTAAAAATCTTATTTTCATAGTATTTAGTTAGTTTGGTATTGGTTAAACGCCATTTTGCCCATTCCTGAGTATTTCTGAGTTGTGTTAAACCACTGTTAACAAAAAGAACACGTAAAAAGAGTAGTTTGAAAGGTAGTTACGGACCAAAGTAGCTGCGTCACGCAGCTACTACCTGCGTGACGCAACTGTTCATGTCCAAAAGACCCTGACTTCGCTTGGACCACCTGCGCGACGGAACTGTTCGTGGGAATAATTTTATTCCATTTTATGTTTTTCGTTTAATGTTATATTTTTAATAAATAATTAATAAAACTAGGAATTTTAAATAAGCTCGCGAACAGTCGCGCCACGTAGCCAGGAGTTCCGTCACGCAACTGTTCTTCATAGAATAGCTGCGTGACGCAACTGTTCTAGGGTTCCAGGATATTTTTCTTATTTTTTATTTTAAGTTTAGGTCATTAAATAAATGTTTAATCTTAATTCGGAAAACGATCAATAATGGGTAAATTGTGTTCTAATCAAGTCAAATTAATTAATTTACTATGATTATAAGATTTTAGGATTTATTATTTATTGTTTATTGTCTAAGTATATTATTAAATCTGGTTTGTGGCCCGCCTTTAACCATAAGGCAAGAGCGGGTCTTTTAATTACATTTGCTTTGGATGGATGGTGGATGTGATGATAATTTATTATGAACGCAATGAATGAACCTAGTTGGGACGGTTAATTAATTTTCCACATAGAAACTCGGTTCCATTTATTCGGGTTGGGTCTAATTAAATAACTTGGCTTTTCTAAAATAAAATCAATTAGAAATTATAGGTTAAAGGTGGCCGGTTTTCCGAGCGTCGACTTCCAACGGGCCAACGTACCCAATTCCCTTACCTAGAATTGCATATGGTGCGCCTGACCAGTTTTTCAAATAATCGGCCTTGAATAAAATTGGGTTTAAAATGGAGTCTTTTTTATAAAATTAAAATTGGAAACAGTCCCATTGTCGAAATAATGGGTGGCGACTCAAAATAATTGATAAGACCGATTTATCGGCATCGCGATCCCAAAAGGTTTTAACACCGTTTTCAATAAAAAACAAATAAAAATAGTTTTCTGAGATCCTTTTCCGGGGTTTTAAGGGATCTCAACTCTCTCGATAAACAAACCCAAAACCACAACACATAAAAAAAATAAAAAGGGTGAGAGGGGCGAAAATAGTTTGGCGACTTCACTAGGGATTTTGCACCCACTAATCCTCGGTTGTTTTTAATAAATAAATAAGTGGTTGCAATTAGGAATTGACTCTAAAAGCCTACTTTTTCAAATAAAATTGAATAGAAAGCCGATGGAATATTTTTAATCGTCCGTATGTGTTTATTTGCTTTCCTTTTTCTTTCTAGGATTTTTGCATTCATACGCATTTCTCTCTTCAAACCACATTCTACCCGTATCACCCTTCGGTACTGGTGTTAAGTTTGACGGTGGATCTAGCCTAAACCTTGCGTTTTAGGTGCATCCATCCGAGAATTAACATTATTACCAACCGCAAGCCTAGTACCTTAAAGGTGCGTCAAAAGTAGTAGGCCCAGCAAAGCCTGAATCCTGTTTGCGGAACCCAGACTTTGTAAGCCTAATAAGACTAAAGCCAATGCATATAGTTAAAAACCATAGTTACTTCCCTTAAGGAAATACCCGGTTCTATTTGCTGTTGTTGTGCTGCATTCATTTCCGAGAGTTGATATCATCAATCTCAAAACCCCCTGTTGGTTGTCGAGATTAGACCAATTCCTAGGTGTGAACCCCTACCCCAAATATCATAAGCATATGAATGCATGTGACTAAGGGCAGAAATGCACGTGAATGTATGAGTCGCCACCTTGTTTAATTATTTTAGGGTGAACTAGGAAAAACCCTAAGTGACTCCAATTTTAATTAACCTAATTGCTAGATTAATTAACCCAAAGTTTAAGGCATGGTCTACGAACCCGAGGTGGACCCCGAGACTATGTCATGCTGATGAACTAACCAAAACAATGAATGCTTTGCAGGGTAAATGGTGCAATTGGACCAGTGAAAGTGTTTATGTGATTTTGACTTGCCGCTCAGGGTTAAATCCCTAACGTGCCTACGTACTTCTGTTTGAATGGAAGATCAAAGTCAACATAGTTCGATAGGCCTTCTTTGAAGGGCTTTTAAGGGGATGCTTTATGCATGAGTGTGTGTATGCTTTGTGCATTTTTGTTTAGGCATTTTTGCCAAAGAATTGATTGATTTTTAGGCATTTGATGCCAAAAATGTTGATTTTAATGGCCTTTGGCCAAAAGGATTGATTCAGGCAATTATTGCCAAAAATTGATGTGATTTAAGCGATTGTCGCCAAAATGCTTGATTTTAAGGCTTTTAGCCAAAAAGGTTGACTTAGGCAACTAGTTTGCCAAAAGATGATTTTTTAGGCGATTGTCGCCAAAATGATTGATTTAAGGTTTTTAGCCAAAATAAGTTGATTAATTTTAAGGCATTTTGCCAAAAGATTGATTTAAGCGATTTGTCGCTGAAAGTAGTTAATCTAATTTATAGGCAATGTA
The DNA here is from genome assembly GCF_041381405.1 of Jatropha curcas. Taxonomy (NCBI): domain Eukaryota; kingdom Viridiplantae; phylum Streptophyta; class Magnoliopsida; order Malpighiales; family Euphorbiaceae; genus Jatropha; species Jatropha curcas. Next base: position 14,342,099 of record NC_143159.1, read on the forward strand.
TTTGCCGAAAATCGATTAACCGAATTGTAATGTAGGCAATTTATTGCCGGGAAAAAAAAACGTGTTCGAATTAAAGCTTTTTTAGCCACAATTATTGATTAATTGGACTTAAGCTAGATTTGTTTGAAATGAAGGCGAATAACCATAGTTATTAATTAACTAGGTATTTTAAGCCATTATTGTCGGATTTAGGCTTTGATACCACGATTATTAATTAACCGGGCATTAGCCTAAATTTATTTAACTGAGGCGATTTGCTTGCCTCAAGATGGCGTGAATGCATTTATGCAGTTGTAGAATTAGGAGGAGTAGAAGAGAAACATGCATGAAGTGCTAAAAAATTAAATACGTAAAATTTAATAATGGCTTGAGGGCGGGCACATTGACCCGTGCTTTTTTTTTTATTCCGGAGGCTTTTTCGGGAGTTCCGGACCTCCAAAAAATATTCCGGGACTAGTTCCGCGATCCTGATAATTTTCCAGACATTTCAAGTACCATATTGGCATAGTTCTGGTGAACTTCCCGAATGGCTTCTTGCCCGGCCGAACTGTTTGCAGTCCGGGAAAACAGGCTTTTTGAGCTTCAAAATTTGAGTATTCACAGTTGCCCCCCACCGGCGACCATAAAGATGATTTATGAGAGTCGGTGGTTGTCTGAAACACAAATTTTGGAGGCAAAAAACAGACGCGTCCAGAAGACCCGCCTTTTGGCCCTTTTTCTTTATAAATAGCTCAAATTTTTCATTTTTCATTCATTTCTATCTTTCACTCTAAAGATCTTTCTTAAATTCTCTCATCTTTCCTTCATCAATGACTTCTTCGAGTCATAGTAGCGATGAGGATTTTCTGGAATCCCTGGGGATTTCTCTTGACGAAATCCGTGTGATAGCAGACGCCGACACTCATGCTTCTGTCACCGGTGTCTATGCCCAGGTCAGTTCCCTGTCACTCTCATTTATTTATTATTTGGGCCTTAGGCCAAAAGGTGAGAATTTTGGGCCTCTGTGGCCTGATTGTGGATTTTCGGGCCTTAGGCCAAATCGTGATTTCTTGGGCCTCTGTGGCCAAACTGTGAAGAGAAAGACAAATTTTATTTTCCTGCACTTACCGCCTTATTAATATACATGCTAGGAAAGAATTAAGACATTATCCTTAGTAAGGAACTAAAGAATAATCTTAAGCCATTTTACTTTTTAGGATTCATACATTAGGCTGGATGTAGGCGAGTCCTCTGTTGCTGAGATCCCAATTGACATATTTGACCACAACAACCCGGTCGGAGCCATCATCAGTCCCTCTCATCTGGACTTTTTAAGACATCTTGAACTGGGTAGGCAGAATTACGAGAGCCTACTGGGTGCGCTAGCTGAGAGATGGTGGGACACCACCAACACTTTCCATTTCCCTTGGGGTGAGATGACGATGACCCCGACTGATTTTTCGGTGATCTCCGGGATTCCTTTTGGCACTCGACCGATCGAGCTGTATGACGACTGGAGGACTGAGGTCACCCCTGATCGGATGATGGAGCTGATAGGGATTGACCTGCCCCGAATTGTCAGACCTAACTCTTCTGCCCCTTTTCTGAGTATTTCGAGACACTGGCTATCCCTCCAGGCCCCCGACATTTATGCTAGACACAGGCAGGGAGAGCTAACGGCTACTCAGGTAGCTAGATTCACTCTGTTGCTGCTATTTGCTTCGACCTTCTGGTCTAACAGGAAAGAGAAGTTTAATCCCTCTATTCTGAAGAGTTTGGAAGACTTGGCCCATCTTACTGAGTATGACTGGGCCGGCGCTATTCTGAGCCGCATGTATGATGATATGTGCGATCTGAGTCGAGGCCACTGTAAGCTCAGCGGGACCTACTATTTCTGGGAGGTAATGTAAAGAACATATCCTCCTTCTGTGTTGTCTCTTTTTTTTTCCACTGATTCTTTCCTTCGTTTTGCAGACTTGGGCCTTTGAGTATTTTCCCTACATCCACCCAGAGCTGACTCATACTGATCTTGGATTAGGGTTGGTACCTTTAGCTTGGAGGTGGTACCGAGCAAATCACCGGTCTGTTCTATGCAAGAAGTCTTTAGGGGACCTGCGGACCTTCTTTGATACTTGTACCATGGAGCAGGTGAGTGCCTTTTAATTTTCCTTGAGTATGTGGAAATAAAAAAGATTTATTAACACATTTGCTTCTCTTACATAGGTTGAGGTGGGGGCGATGAATGCCCGACTCCAAAGTTTGATTGAGGCTGATCCCCATTTCCGGCGATCAGAGGCCTTGTCTCGGCGGCGGGTTATCTTGTCACATCCTGTCTTGAGACGCTATTATCTGGGTGAGAGAGTGGACTTCCAGATTAGGGGTTGCCGCTCCGTTCCTCATCCTCCTCCTAAGGACATGTGAGCGGGAAAACAGATGATTCTCACCGATGCCCATACTGAGGGTATTCTGCATATGGAATTTATCCGGAGTGGGGATTATGATGAATTTTGCCAGATGTTTCTGATGCAGCCTATTGGGTCTCGGCTTGACAGTCTTCCGAGGTTGACTCCTTCCCAGCCGATCGGCACTCGTTCTTCTCAGGCTTCAGGCTCCTCGGCCAGGACTCCAAGGAGGAGGCCTACGACCCGTCCCTCTTCTTCCACTCCGGTGGAGGGTCCGTCTCGGGCTGGCCCCAACCATTTGGTTGGCGCTTTTCGGGTTCCCCGGGCTATTTTAGAGGCTACTGGGTCAGTTCATCCGGGCTTGGCCAACTTGCACCTTCCATACAGCATTCCCTATTACACTCCTGATGGTACTTCGTCTCTTCGGGAGGTCTCTCTGGGAAATGTGAATCGCCTAGCTCTTCCTCTTAAAAAAAAAATTTTTTCTTAGGTTCTCGTCAGATTAGTCAGTCAGATGATGGAGCTAGTTCTCGGTATGCAGGAGGAACTAACTTCAGCCTGGACTCTGCGGGCCTTTGATGACCAGAGGAAAAGGAGATCTCGTCGCTGATACTTAGATTTTACTTGTTTTCTTTGCTGTGATTTGTACTGAACTTTGACAGTACCTGCACTTGATTAGTACTTAACAACTAATGTGTATGCATGTTTATTTACTTTAGCCAAGAAAAAAAAAAAAATTCTATTGCTGGGCTCTCCCCCCCCTTTTTTTTTTTTTGTGTGTGCTCGCCTCGTCTGGGCGAGTGTGCCCGCCTAGGCTAGGCGGGCGTGCCTGCCCCGTCTGGGCGGGCGTGCCCGCCCTCGAGGCGGGTATGCCCGCCTCAGAGGGTGGGTGCAGCCGCCCTCGGGCGCGTCTTTCTATATAAAAAGCTGTTTCAGGTTTTTGTTTTTCATTCATTCCCTCTTTTTTTTGAGCCAACAAAAATCTGGTCAGTTTCTTCTCTCTTTCTCTTCCTTATTTTTTTTTATTTATTATTTTTTATCATTATTATATTTTTTTAAAATAACAATAAATAATAAATAAAAGGACATGAATCCCTTTTACAACCATAGCATGCACAGCTGGACTAGGAGTCTCTCCAAAGTTGAAAAGATCAATTTGGGGAGGTACGGTCTTTCTCCCGTTATTACTCTTAGGGGTGTAGTAATTGATTGGGATTTTTTACGGGCCTGTATTAAACTTTGGGACCCTGAAACCCACGTTTTCCGATTTGGGGCGATGATGGAGGAAATGTGCCCTCTCTTTGAGGAGTTTTGTGCCATTATAGGGTGTGACCCCAATGCCCCTTTGGTCAAGCATGAGGTAAAAATTGGGTATGTTAGGTCATTTGAAACCCTGTTTCAGTTTAGTCAACCCCAAGCTAAGGCTATGATCGTTGATGACCAAAAAGCAATTATGTTGCCTCTGATTGACGAATTCTCAGAGGCTTGCCCAGATGACCCAAATCGGATGAGGCTGAGGATGCGGGCCTTGGTTTTCTGTTTATTGGCTGGCTTCTTATTTAACCAGGACCCAGGCTTTGGGGACTTGCGCCTTTGCCCCATGGTTCTACAAATGGAGGATATGGGTTGTATTGGTAGCATTGTGCTGGCAGAGACTATTAGAAATCTTGACAGGGCTACTTTAGGGTTTGATGACTGGACAGTCTCTCCTATCATTCTCCAGGTATTTCCCTTTGTTATTTTTCTTATCTTTTCCTCTCTTTTTTACTTTATTCCCTTGTAATAGAAAGGATCCATTACTCAGGTCTGGTTCAAGTGGTTGCTACTCCTACTCTCTTGCCCTATAATCCCACTCAGTATCGTATGCGGAGGATTTTGATCACCCACCCATCTACTGATTCATGGACTTCATGGCTAATTGAATTGGGTCCAAATGAGATACTGTGGTTCATCTCATGGTACAACATTACCCGTTTCATCCAGGTCAGCTTTCGCCATTCTCGGGTTTACCTTTTAGGCCTCACACACTATACTTGGTACTGCGCTTCGCGCGTTTTGAGGTAAATGGGGATAGACCAGACTGTCCCAATTGTAGATGATATCCCAGCTGATTCGGCCATTACCCCGGGCGTTACTCGTGCCGTCCTTAGTGCTTGGGTTAGAGATCATCGCATGGTTAGGCCTTTACCTAACCCTGCCGGTGTTCAGACTTCTCCTGAGTACCGGGCTTGGCTCATTGCCGCTATCTGGCCGATTGAAAGACCGAGGAGGACTGCACTGCTGAGTGTACTCGAAGGTTGGGTTCAGACTGACGCTGATGATGAGGCTGGGACTGGGGAGGAGATTGTGTTGGCTCCTCGGACAGGTGAGGCTGGACAGAGTTTAACAGCTAAGGATGACTCAGAGGATGTTGCTCCACGGAGGAGACGGGACATCTAGACTCCTATAGGCTTTTGGACTTTTGTTGTATTTTATTTTGACTTTTATTTGGCTTTTGGATTTTTTTTCTTTGGATGTATTTTTTTTTAGACTTGGATTATTTGTTTGGACTCTTTTGCTTTCCGCCTGATTTTAGGCTGCTATTTGGAATGAGATTTGACTTTTTAGCTTAAATTGAGAAGATCATTTAGCTTTCCAAGCATTTTCCAACTTTATTTATTTCAAGCTCTAATTTTTGCCTAAGCTGCCCTTGCGGGTTTTCAACTTAGCGAGCTTACCCATTTTTTGTCTAAGCCGCCCTTTTTGGGTTTTCGGCTTAGCGGGCCCCAACTTTTGCCTAAGCCGCCCTTTCGGGTTTTCGACTTAGCGGGTTCTTCTTTTTTTTCTTGTTTTCTTCTTCTTTTTTTTTTTTTTATTGGCAAAGAAGAATGAAATTATGAAATGTTTAGACCGCGCCCAAAGAGGGCTGCCTACATATCTCTGATATATAATTTCTTTTTTCCAAAGAGAATCAGGTCTAATGTAGTTCATCTTACATTATGCAATGATTACAATTACACAAAATATCTTTTTAACTGATCTAAATTGCATGGATTAGCAAATTCTAAACCATCCAAATCAGTCAAAATAACGGCTCCGCCTGACAATATCTTCTTTAACACATAGGGTCCAGCCCAATGAGGACGAAATTTCCCACGTGGATCTATGATTGGTTGTCTAATCTCCTTCAGAACCAAACAACCTTCTTCCAGTTTCCGGTCTTTGACCTTCTTATTTAAATGCCGCGCCATTCTTCTTTGATAAGCTTGAGTTTGGTGGATTGCTCGCAATCGCTTTTCATCCATACCCAAGAGTTGCAAATGATAATTCTCAGCCCAATTTGCTTCGCTGATCTGGCTTTCCCGGATAACCCTTACCGACTGAACTTCCAGCTCAATAGGCAACACTGCTTCCATGCCATATACTAAGGAATACGGGGTCACCCCAGTAGGTGTTCCGATTGAAGTCTTGTATCCCCACAAGCCATTTGGCAATTGTTCGTGCCAAGCTCTATGCTTTTGAACTGTCTTCTGCAAAATGACCTTTATAGCATTGTTTGCAGCCTCTACGGCCCCATTTGTCTGTGGGTGATAGGGTGAAGACTTGTGATGCTGAATCTTCTTTTGCTTCAGTAGGTCCAAAAATTCACTTTGAAAGTGAGATCCGTTATTCGTGATGATCTCAAATGGTGTTCCATACCGACAAAGGATGTTGGTACGAACGAACTGTGCTGCCTTCTTGGCATTCAAAATCGAATAAGAAGCTGCCTCAATCCACTTAGTGAAATAATCAACAGCAACCAGGATGAATTGATGGCCATTGGAAGCCTTTGGATGGATCTTTCCGATCACATCTATGCCCCAAGTTGCGAAAGGCCATGGTGAAGTAATGGGATTCAGATTGACCGGAGGCTGCTTTTGCAGCTTAGCAAAAATTTGACATTCATGGCACTTCTGCGCGTGCCTCACGCAATCGGCGGGACCTACCACAGGGCCTCCGGCGGCACCTGCCGCCGGCACCGGCGGGACCTGTCGCCGGGCCTCCGGCGGCACCTGCCGCCGACTTCAGGCGGCACCTGCCGTCGGATGCCCAATTCTGCCTATAAAAATGGCCTCCGGGTCTTCATTTTGGCCACTTGGTCCGTGTTGACGGATGCTCCTTCTCCCCCCACGCTCTTTGCGATTTCTTTTACCGCTTTCTTGCATTTTAATTCAATTTTAATTGTATTTTGTTGTGATACTTGACCAATAAAATTAAACAAATTAAAATTAATTAATATTTTCCCAAACGAGGAGCTTAATCTGGAGCTAAGAAGCGGTCGACGATTAAATCAGGTACATAAACGAAACCCTGCTCATTTAATTTTAACACTTCATGCATATTTCTCTTCTACTCTTAATAATTCTATAACTGCATAAATACATTCATGTCATTATTTAGGTAAATAAACTACCTTAATTAAGCACGATTAAGTCTAAATGCCCGGTTAATTAATAATCGTGGTGTTAGATCTTAAATCTGACAATTTTGGCTAAAGAATCTAGTTAATTAATAACTACGGTTCAATCGCCTTATTTCGAACAAATCTGGCTTAAGTCCAATTAATTGATAATTATGGCTAAAGGCCTTAATCAATCGCATTTTGGCAACAAATTGCCTACGGTTTAATCAATTTTTGGCAAACAAATCGCCTATAAATAAGATTAACCATTTTTAGCGACAAATCGCTTAAATCAATTTTTGACATAATGCCTTGAATTAATCAACTCATTTTGGCCAAAGGCCTTAAAATCAATCAATTTCGGCGACAATCGCCCAATCAACACTTTTGGCAAACAAATTGCCTAATGCCTTAAAATCGACCATTTTCGGCTCAAAGCCTTAAAACCAACCATTTTCGGCTCAAAGCCTTAAAACCAACCATTTTCGGCTTAAAGCCTTAAAATTGACCATTTAAGGCTCAAAGCCTTAAAATCAACCATTTTCGGCTCAAAGCCTTAAAACCAACCATTTTCGGCTCAAAGCCTTAAAATTGACCATTTTTGGCAAAATGCCTTAAAATGAACCATTTTTGGCTAAAAGCCTTAAAATCAATCATTTTGGCGACAAATCGCCCGACAAAGTCAATTTCGGCAATAATAAGCCCGAACATCAATTTTGGCAATAATAAGCCCAAATATCAACTTCGGCGACAAATGGCCCGACAACCATTTTTGGCACAAATGCCTTAAAACCGACATTTTTGGCGACGAACGCCTAATCGAATCAATCGATTCTTTGGCAAAATGCCTAAACGAACATGCACAAAGCATACACACACTCATGCATTAAGCATACACCTTCAAAGCCCTCTAAAAGAGGCCTATCGAACTACGTTGACTTTGATCTTCCATTCAAACGGAAGTACGTAGGCACGTTAGGGATTTAACCCCGAGCGGCAAGTCAAAATCACATGAACATTTTCATTGGTCCAATTACCTTGCAAAACATTCATTCATTAGGTTAGTTCATCAACATGACATAGTCTCGGGATCCACCTCGGGTTCGCAGACCATGCTTTTAACACTGGGATAATTAATCTAGTAATTAGGTTAATTAAAATCGGAGTCACTTAGGGTTTTTCCTAGTTTACCCGAAAATAATTAAACGAGGTGGCGACTCATACATTCACGTGCATTTCTGCTCTTAATCACATGCATTCACATGCCTATGATATTCGGGGCAGGGGTTCACAGTTTGGCGACTCTGCTGGAGAATATTAATTAATTAATTAGAATTTGGCATGAAGTGGGCTACAATTGTTGTGTAAAATTAACTTGCCCTTCTTTAGGGTATTGTTTTATTATGCTTTGTTTTGCAGGGTACCCTAATGCGAATCAAGTGTTCTTTCCTTAAGAATACTTGATATGAAAATTTGGACTTAAATATAACATATGATTAAGACATTAAAACTTGTTAATTTATTTGCACGAGTGAGAATCTTTTTCTCCATTGCATAAAAAATGAATTTCAAATGAATTTCTTCTCTCTCTGTTCAAACTTCTGAGTCTGGACAGCAAGTAGCGCTGATCAGCAGGTCTCTTTGATTATGCCGACGGACAGCCAAAGCGTCCTCCCTGTTACCGCAAACCATCCCTAATCCTTTTGGGGATGGCCCATGAGTATGCGTACCGTTGGACCCATGCGAAACTCCTTGTTTCACATGTGGTTAGGTATATCCGTGCTCAAGGTTCAAGGGTCCCTTAATAAACCGATTCTCTATTTGTGTCATGACCTATAGAACCTATCCTTTAGGACTGTATGCGCCCAATGATACGAATCATCTCATTGAAATGGATTATGACATGTTGTTGTGTACATTCACGACATATCATAAACACAGAATAAACACAAAAAAAAAAAGAGGACAAAAAAAAAAGAAACATTTCTTTTTTTTTTAGTCATGCACAGTTGGACAAGGAGTCGATCTACCTCATATCAGCTACCCTGATACACAATACTACCCACTGTACCCTAATCCAATTACCCTTATACTTACAGGTACCCACTGTTCAAGTGCTGACGTCAGTGCCAGCCACACCTACAGTGCTATCACCAATCTCATCAACTTCAAAACCAATGGCGTCACTAGCTGATATCCAAACCCTTATGGAACAGTTAGAAGTCAGAATGCAAGCTAGGATGAATGAGGCATTGGCTGCCCAAAGGGCCGCCTTAATAGCTGAACTGGGTAATGGTAATGAAAATGGGGCCTCGGTTGGAGGAAAGGGTCCTGCTGCCTCTAGCCAAAGACCTAATGTTGCACAATCATCTTCAAACCATAACTTGGATGACATACCCACCAAAACTACATCTGAGCTCGAAGCTCAGAAAATGAGAGAAAAGCTAGAACTCTTAGAAAGATCTGTTACTACCCTTAAAACACACAAAGAGGTAGTGGACATGGACTCTTTGTCCTTGTTCCCCGAAGCGAGATTACCTACAAAATTCAAGATGCCAACATGGACAAATTTGATGGAACCACTTGTCCTAAAACGCATCTGAAAATGTATGTGGGTGCCCTAAACCCATTTGGACTGAACAACGAGCTCCTTGCTCAGTTATTCCAACAATCACTCACCGGTGCTGCTTTGAGGTGGTTTGTTAGCCTAGATCGGTCTAAGATGAAAACCTGGGAAGACATCTGTAATGCATTTAATTCACAGTACCGCTATAATATGGATGTGGATGTTACTCGAAGAGAGCTGGAAACCACCAAACAGAAAAACAATGAACCCTTTTCCTCATTCCTTACGAGGTGGAGGGCCAAGGCCGCTCAAATGATCAACCGACCCTCTGAACAGGAAAAAGTTGACATCATAATCAAGAATTTACTGCCTATCTACCAGTCACAGCTCCAAACACAATACCTACCAACGTTTCAGTCGCTCATTGCCACCGCTACGAAGGTAGAGGATTTACTTCAAATGGGGCAACTGAAGGAAGACTCGGGAACCTCAAAGTACAAAAAACCTAGCCAGCCCGGGAAAGTCCACGAAGTGGCAAGCATCACCCCCACGAATCCTTTACGTGTGGGAAACATGGGAAACATGAGAAATGGCGGCCCATCAAGAAGAACATATACTGATCTCGGCATGCCAATCCTTTTGGTATTTCGAGAGGCTGTCAAAGCAAACTACATCAAGCCTTTGGAAGCAAGGCCACCACCCAACCCCTTACCAAGGAACTACCGAGCCAACGAATACTGTGAGTTCCATCAGGGTAATGGACACCAGACTGAAGCGTGTTGGATGCTTAAGAATCGCATCCAAGATTTAGTAGACAAGGGTTCTATTATTCCGAGAAGGAACCCAAACATTAGCACTAATCCCTTACCAAATCACGGGGTAAATGCTATTGCTCCCGACCAGGAATTGATCGATCCTTTCGAGCTATTCCTAGAAAAGAACGAAATCTGTGTCCTAGATCTAAATGACCTGACTGAGGAGCTCGATGCCATAACCAGGAGCGGGAGACAATATGAACCATTGGTCTTGGACGAAATCCGAAATAAGCCTTACGAGAGGACAGACGAACCAAAGGAAGACCCGATACTTTCGCAGTTAAAGAAGACACAAGCTAGGGTATCGATTTGGGAACTTCTAGCATCGTCCTTTCCTCATCGCCAAGCTCTTTGCAAGGCTTTGAGTCAACTTCAAACATCGGTGGAGGTTAGCCCCGAAGTGTTGGTATCCACCCTCACCCAATTATCAAAAACTCAAAACATCGGGTTTTCTGATGATGACTTACCCACGGAAGGAGGTAGTCACAATGATGCCCTTTACATTACTGTTCAGACCAGAGACAAAACTGTGCCCATGGTTCTCATTGATAATGGGTCAGCACTAAACGTCTGTCCATTAAAGGTAGCCAGCTGTCTGGGTTTGGAGGAAACAGATTTCATTCCATCTGACCAGATAGTGAAAGCGTATGACAGCACCCGAAGGGAAGTATTAGGAGTTGCTACACTAAAATTAGCAATTGGGCCAGCCATAATGGAAGTACCATTCCAAGTAATTGACGTGCCCACCAGTTTCAACCTGCTTTTGGGACGCCGTGGATACACCATACCAAAGCAGTACCTTCCTCTTTACACTAAAAGGTCAAATTCCCCTACGAGGGTAAAATCATAACAGTTCAAGGAGATGACTACAGCCAGCTCAAAAGGCCAAAGGGTCAGCCTCTCTTTGAGGTCAACCCTGAAAATGCCAATTTTCCCCTCTCGGGATTTCAGTATGACACTGTGCAGTTCATAGAAGGAAAGACTACGAACTCCCGAATTCTCTTTGATTTTGGGACGGTGCAAATAAACTGCATAGTTCCTTTGATGTTGAGAATGTCTTACCTGCCAGGAATGGCTATGACGAGATCCGGAAAGACATACCCCGCACTGCAAGCCTGGGAATGTCCAGTAAATGAAGGGACTTTTGGGCTAGGATATCAGCCCACTGAGGAAGACCTGGCCGCAAGGACCAAGAACAGAGGTAGAAAGATGCAGATGCCATCACACCTTTTAACTTTGAATAGCCACTTCCGTAAATCGGGAGAGACGGTTCCTTATCACGGCTTCCAAGAGCCATTTTACTGCCCCAATGCTAAGAAGATGCTGCCGGGGTTAGAGATATTTTCTGATGCCTGGGGTAACAAGCCTGAAGCAATAGCTGAGTTGGAAGTGGAAGACTTCATGCTGCCAAGTCTCTTTGACGAGGTTGTAGTCATTACAAGAAATGAAGAAAACCAAGACCTGCTGAGCCTAATCAAACCGAATGAAGGGCCTCTCACCAACTGGTACGCTGAGGAAGAGCGCGCTGCTGACAACCCCCCTCCTGAGTCAAACCTAGAGTCGAAATCTGTAGTTAAGTCCTGTACTGAGTCTGAGTCTGACCCCGAATCTAAAACCGAGTCAGAGTCCAGTCCCCGTTCTGGGTCGTGTGTGTCGGATTTTGAAAATCCAGATTTCAAATTTGATGTAATCTTTGAAGACGATTCTGTCATGATCAATAAAGGTTTGCAAGTTATTGATTACCCCGCGTGTCTATCTTTCCAAGCATTTCCAAGCAAAAATAATGAAAATCAAATAAATGAAATGAAAAATGAAAAAGAAAAAATAATAATTGGCAAAGAAGAAAACGAACATACATACATTGCATCTGATTGTGTGAACAGGGAGCAGATCAGTGAATGCTTAAAGAAGTTTGCCGATTGCTTCATGTGGAAGGCGAGCGACATCACGGGAATTGACCCGGCAATAGTGGTGCACAAGATTCCAGTATATCCCGAGGCTAAGCCAGTGAAACAGAAGCTAAGAAGACTGAAGACTGAATGGTCCTTGAAAATCAAGGAGGAAGTGGCCAAGCAACTGGAAAATAAATTCATAGAACCTATTGCCTACCCGACGTGGTTAGCAAACATTGTGCCAGTACCAAAAAAAGATGGCAAAGTCAGAATGTGTGTAGACTATCGGGACTTGAATAAAGCATGTCCGAAACATGACTTCCCCCTACCGCATATTGACTTGTTGGTAGACCGAATGGCGGGACACGAGATGGTCTCCTTGACCGATCTTGCTGTCGGGTACAATCAGATAATGATGCATTTGCCAGACAAAGAAAAAACGGCATTCATCACAAAATGGGGAACCTACTGCTACAGGGTCATGCCTTTTGGACTCAAAAATGCCGGGGCAACCTATCAAAGAATGGCAACGACCATCTTCCATGACATGATTCACAAAGAAGTAGAAGTGTATGTGGATGACATGGTTGTTAAATCAAAAACAGCTAGCGAACATACAACAGCACTTGAGAAGTTCTTCCTTAGACTTCGAAAGTACAATTTAAAGCTCAACCCAGCAAAGTGTCTGTTTGGAGCTACATCCGGAGTATTTCTGGGGCATATGGTCAGCCGAAAGGGCATAGAGATTGACCCTTCAAAAGCCAAAGCCATTCTGGAAATGCCAGCACCGAGAACGGAAAAGGAAGTTCGGGGTTTCTTGGGAAGGCTACAGTACATCAGCCGGTTCATCAATCAATTGGCCGATACTTGCGGCCCGATTTTTAAATTGCTCAAAAAAGGAGTGGCCGTCAAATGGAATGAGGATTGTCAGAAAGCTTTGGACCAAGTCAAACAATATATGTTATCCCCGCCAGTGTTACAGCCACCAAGACTAGGAAAGCCTTTGCTGTTGTATCTATCAGTAACAGAAGAAGCGATGGGTGCAATGCTAGCTCAACAAGCAGAAGATACAAGGGTAGAAAATGTCGTATATTATCTCAGCAAACGGATGTTAGACTACGAGCTAAAATACAATAAGATAGAGAAGTTGTGTTTGGCTCTAGTATGGGCGTGTACAAAGCTGCAGCACTATCTCTCGTCCTACACCACCTACGTTATTTCTGAATCGAACCCCTTGAAATTCCTTATGGAGAGGCCGATTCTTGACTGTAAGATGGCTAAGTGGGTGTCAGTGCTCGCAGCTTATGATTTGAAATTTGTACAACGGAAGGCAGTGAAAGGCGGAGCCTTGGCCGACCAATTAGCAGAATTACCGGTCGAAGACCAAATGCCGGAGGTAGAATTTCCTGATGAAGACTTGTTGTGCTTAGAAAGTGAAGTCTGGGAAATGTACTTCGATGGAGCTTCAAACTACCATGGAAATGGGATTGGAGTCGTATTCAAAACTCCTTGTGGAGAATATGTCCCGATCGCAGTCAAATTAGACTTCAACTGCACCAACAATGAAGCCGAGTATGAAGCTTGCATAAAAGGGTTAGAAGCAGCCCTGGAAAAAGAAATAAAAGTCCTCAAGGTTTTCGGGGATTCCAATTTAATAGTTTCTCAAGCTTTGAGAAAATGGAAAATTAAAGAAGAGCGTTTGGTTCCTTACCTACAACGCTTGGACGAATTGGCTCAGCAATTTGAGGATTTATCCTTCCACTACTTGCCATGAGCCAAAAATCAGTTCGCAGATGCTCTGGCTACTTTAGCCTCCATGGTCAATGTGGGAGGAGACCAAGTCATTCGACCTCTCACAGTTCGGCTACAGAAGCAGCCAGCACATGTCATGAATTTGGTGGGCGACAAGCCCTGGTATTGGGATATACAGAATTATCTTCAGAATGAAGCTTACCCGGAGGGATCTACCAAGACTGATCAACGAACTTTGAGGCAGTTAGCATCTGGATATCTCCTTACTGGGGGAGTTCTGTATAAGAGAAGTTCGAATGGCCTGCACCTAAGGTGCGTAGATGAGGGAGAAGCTCAAACCATCATGGATTCCTTACATAATGGGGAGTCTGGTCCACACATGCACGGGATAACCTTGGCTCGGAAGATTGTGAACCTGGGTTATTACTGGTCAACCATGAATGCGGATTGCGTGAGGCACGCGCAGAAATGCCACGAATGTCAAATTTTTGCTAAATTGCAAAGACAGCCTCCGATCAATTTGAATCCCATTGCTTCACCATGGCCCTTCGCAACTTGGGGCATAGACGTGATTGGAAAAATCCACCCGAAAGCTTCTAACGGTCATCAGTTCATCCTGGTTGCCGTAGATTATTTCACTAAATGGATCGAGGTAGCCTCCTATTCAGTTTTAAATGCCAAGAAGGCAGCACAGTTCGTTCATACTAACATCCTTTGTCGGTATGGAATGCCATTCGAAATCATCACGGATAATGGGTCTCACTTCCAGAGTGAATTTTCTAATTTGTTGAAGGAAACAAGAATCCAACATCATAAGTCTTCGCCCTATCGTCCACAAACAAACGGGGCTGTAGAGGCTGCGAATAAGGCTATAAAAGTCATTTTACAGAAGAAGACTAAAAAGCACAAAGCTTGGCACGAACAGCTACCGAATGCCTTATGGGGATATAGGACTTCAATTAGAACGCCCACCGGAGCAACCCCGTATTCTTTGGTATATGGTATGGAAGCAGTATTGCCTATCGAGCTGGAAGTTCAGTCGGCAAGGGTTATCCAAGAAAGCCAGGTCAGCGAAGCAGACTGGATTAAGAGTTATCATTTGCAACTCTTGGGTATGGATGAAAAGCGGTTGCAAGCAATTCACCAAACTCAAGTCTACCAGAGAAGAATGGCACGGCATTTTAATAAGAAGGTCAAAGACAGAAAATTGGAAGAAGGCTGTTTGGTCCTGAAGGAAATTAGACAGCCAATCCTAGATCCACGTGGAAAGTTTCGCCCTCATTGGGCTGGGCCCTATATGTTGAAGAAAATATTGTCCGGCGGAGCCTTCATATTGACTGATTTGGATGGTTTGGAATTCACGAATCCATGTAATTTAGATCAGTTAAAAAGATATTTTGTGTAATAAGCATTGCATAATGTAAAATGAACTACATTAGACCTGATTCTCTTCGAAAAAAAAAAAAGAGAAATTATGTATCGGAGATATGTAGGCAGCCCTCATTGGGTAGGGTCTAAACATTCATGAAAATCATTCCATAATTCTTTCTTCTTTGCCAACTATAAAAAAAAAGTAAATAAAAAAAAAAAGAGAAACAAAGAAAAACCCGCTAAGTCGAAAACCCAAAAAGGGCGGCTTAGGCAAAAATCGGGACCCGCTAAGTTGAAAACCCGAAAAGGGCGGCTTAGGCAAAAATGGGTAGCTCGCTAAGTTGAAAACCCGAAAGGGCGGCTTAGGCAAAAACTAGAGCTTAAATGAAAACATGCTTGGAAAGCTTGAAAGTCAAATGACATTCCAATGAAAAGCAATAAAATCAAATAGTACAAGTAGAAAGCCAAAGAAACCAAGAAAAACAAAGTCCATAAAAAAAAAAAAAAAAAGAACAGAGAAGACATACAAAGCCGAAGAAAAGCAAATTCAAAAGCCTATCAGAGTCTAGGTGTCCCGTCGCCTCCGTGGGGCAATGTCCTCCGAGTCATCCCTCGTTACTGAACTCCCTCCAGCCTCACCTGTCCGAGGAGCCAACACAATCTCCTCATCAGTCCTAACCCCATCACCAGCGTCAGCCTGAGTCCAACCCTCAAGTGCACTCAGCAATGCGTTCCTCCTCAGCCTTTCAACCGGCCAGACAACGGTCATGAACCAGGCCCGATACTCAGGGGAAGTCTGAATATCACCAGGATTAGGTAAAGGCCTAACCATCTGATGGTCTCTAACCCAAGCTCTAAGGACGGCCCGGGTAACCCCCGGAGTGATAGCTGAATCAGATAAAGAATCATCCACGATCGGTACAATCTGATCTATCCCCATTTGCCTCATAACACGCGAAGCATAGTACCAAGTACAATGGGTGAGGCCTAAAAGGTAAACCCGAGTATGGCGAGAGCTAACCTGGATAAAGCGGGTAATGTCATACCAGGGTACGAACCACAACACCTCATTTGGACCCAACTCAATCAGCCATGAGGTCCATGCATCAGCAGACGGGTATGTGATCAAGATCCTCAGCATGCGGTACTGAACGGGGTTATAAGGCAGTAAAGTAGGAACAGCAACCACTTGGAGGTGGTCCTTTAACCAAACCTGAGTAATGGATCCTTTCTATTACAAAGGGACAGGCCAAAAGAGAAAAAAATAAAGAAAAAGAAAAAAGAGGAGTACCTGGAGAATAATAGGAGAAACCGTCCAATCCTCGAAGCCTAAAGCAGCTCTGTCAAGGCTCCTGATAGTTTCTGCCAGCACAATGCCACCTATGCAACTCATATCCTCCATCTGCCGAACCATGGGACAGAGTCACAGATCCTCGAAGCCTGGATCCTTATTAAACAAGAAACCAGCTAATAAACAGAAAACCAGGGCCCGCATTCTCAGCCTCATCCGGTCCGGGTCGTCTGAACGGACCTCTGAAAACTCATCAATCAGGGGCAGCAGAATTGCTTTCTGATCACCAACAATCATAGCCCTAGCTTGAGGTCGGCTGAACTGAAACAGGCTTTCAAACGACCGAACATACCCAATCTTGACCTCATGCCTGACCAAAGAGGCATTAGGGTCGCACCCTATGATAGCACAGAATTCCTCAAAAAGAGGACACATCTCCTCCATCATGGCTCCGAACCGAAACACATGGGCCTCAGGGTCCCAAAGTCTGATACAGGCCCATAAAAAGTTCCAGTCGATTACTACCCCCCTGAGGGTAACGATAGGAGAGAGACCGTACCTCCCCAAGTTGATCTTTTCGACTTTGGAGAGACTCCTAATCCAGCTGTGCATACTGTGAGTAAAAAAGGGATTCATTCTTTGGAATTAAGAAGAAGGAGAGATAAAAGAAAGGATGAGTGAGGGACCAAACAAACAAACTACTTTTTATAGAAAAAAGCGCCGAACGACGGCGGCAGCAGCCGCCAAATTACCGCCGAATGATGGCGGCAGCAGCCGCCAAACAACAGCGGCAGCCGCCAAACAACAGCGGCAGCGGCCGCCGACAGTGGGGGCCACTTAAAAAAAATAAAAATAAAAATAAAAAAATAAAAATAAATAAAAAAAGGGGGGAGGGTAAATAAATAAAGAAAAGAAAAATAAAGTACGTCCGAAATGGTGAAAGCCTATTTTCATTTCAAGCATGCATATATATTTTCAGTGCTAAATGATTGCAGATACAAATAACATTCAGTACAGAAGTACAGTCAGAATTCGGTACGACAAAACAAAAAAAGAAACTGGCAACCATGGCTTCAACGACGGGGCCTCCTCCCCCTCTGATCATCGAAGGCTATCTGAGTCCAGGCCGTAGTTAGTTCTTGCTGCATCTCGAGAACCAGCTCCATCATCTGATTGACCAGCCCGCCAGGAACCTGGAAATCATACAGAGGAAAATACGAGTCAATATCAAATCTCTTATGAATCACTGTTGTGAGAAATGTGTCAGGTTTTACCTCAAAGATGTCCTCGGAAGGAAGAGCCGAGCTATCTACACTCTCCAGGGAGACCTCTCGAAAAGACGGAGGACTGTCAGGAACATAGTAAGGAATACTGTATGGCAGACGTAGATTGGCCAGGTCTGGGTGAAGCGGCCCGGTAGCCTCCAAAATAGCCCGGGGAGCCCTAAAAGGACCGGTCGATCGACTAGGACCGGCCGATCGGCTAGGCCCGGCCTGCGATGGACCCTCGACTGGAGTGGAAAAAGTGGGATCGGTCATGGGCCTCCTCCTTGGAGTCCTAGTCGAGGGACCCGAAGCCCGAGAAGAACGGGTGCCAAGTGGCTGAGAAGGTGCCAATCTCTGAAAACTATCAAGCCGGGATCCGATGGGTTGCATTAGGAAAATTCTACAGAACTCGTCATAATCTCCCTCCAGGATGAACTCCACATGCGGAATACCCTCAGTATGAGCGTCGGTCAGCGTCATATGCTTGCCCGCTCGCATGTCTTCAGGAGGGAATAAGGAATAGAACGACAGCCTCTTATTTGAATGTTTACTCTCTCACCTAGGTAATATCGTCTCAGGACGGGGTGCGACAGGACCACCCTCCGTCGAGACAAGACATCCGACCGCTGGAATTGGGGGTTAACTTGAATCCAGTTCTGCAGGCGGGAAATCATTGCCCCTATCTCCACCTGTGAAAAATGCAAATATGTTAATAAATCCTTTTTATTCAACATATTCAAGAATTACTCAGCACATACCTGCTCCAGTCTACAAGTATCGAAAAAGGCTCTCAAATCCTTTAGCGACTTCTTGTGTTGAACAGTATGAAGGTTTGATCAGTACCATCTCCAAGCCAAAGGTACCAGCCCCAATCCAAGGTCAGCATGAACCAGCTCGGGGCGAGTGAAAGGAAAGTACTCATATGCCCAAGTCTGTAAAAAGGGGAAGAAACGAAAGTCAAAAAAAAAAAAAAAAGAATCATAGAAAGGAAATACGTCCTTTACATTACCTCCCAGAAGTAGCAAGTCCCGCTGAGCTTACAGTGGCCCCGACTCAGATCACACATATCATCATACATGCGGCTCAAAATAGCGCCGGCCCAATCGTACTCCTTGAGATGAGCCAGATTTTCTAAACTCTTCAAGATAGAAGGGTTAAAACTCTCCTTCCTGTTGGACCAGAAGGTCGAAGCAAACAGCAGTAACAAAGTGAACCTAGCTGCCTGAGTAGTGTGAATACTCAAATTTTGAGGCTCAAAAGCCAGTTTTCCCGGGCTGTAAACAGTCTGGCCTGCTACAGTGCCTTGCCAATTAGTTTGACTTTGCTACAGTAAGTTTGACTTTGCTAAAAGCCAATTTTCCCGGACTGCAAACAGTCCGGTCGGACCGGAGGCCATTTTGGAAGTTCACCGGAAGTATGCCAATATCGCACTTGAAACGTCCGGAAAATTACGAGGATCGCAGAACTGGTCCCGGAATAATTTTCGGAGGTCCGGAACTCCCGGAAAAGCCCCTAGAGCGAGATAGGGGGGGACCACCGCACACAGCAGCTCCGGCCGCCGCACACGGCGGCAGCAGCTGTGAATACTCAAATTTTGAGGCTCAAAAAGCCTGTTGGTTGACTTTGCTACAGTAAATTTGACTGTGCTACAATGAATTTGCTACAGCAAATTTAATTGTGCTACAGTGCATTTGCTACAGTAAATTTGACTTTTCTACAGTAAACTTTGACTCACAAGGCTCAAAGAGCCAATTTTTCCGGACTGCAAACAGTCCGGCCGGACCGGAGGCCATTTCGGAAGTTCACCGAAAATATATCAATATGGTACTTGAAACGTCCGGAATTTTACGAGGATCGCGGAACAGGTCCCGGAATATTTTTCGGAGGTCCGAAACTCCCAAAACAGCTCCCGAAGCGACACACGGTGGCCGCACCGGCCACGGCGGCGCCAGCCCCCACCAAGCTGCGGGCGACAGCCCTCGCCCAGCGCGGGCGGGGCCTGGCGCCCAGCTCGGGCGAAGAACCCTCGGCCCAGCGACGGGGCGAGGACCCTCGCACCGCGCGAGGGCGATGCCCCTCGCGCACGCGACGAGCGAGACCCTCGCCCCTCGGCGGGCGAGGCCTCCCGCGCGCGCCGGGCGAGGACCTCGCACCGCGAGGGCGAGACCTCCCGCACCGCGCGAGGGCGAGGCACTCTAGCCCCGCGCGGGCGAGGCCTCACCGCGCCGCGCGGGGCGAGGCCTCTCGCCCCGCGCGGGGCGAGGCTCTCGCCACGCGCTGAGGCCTGTAGCCCCGCGCGCAGGGCCTGGCCCCCCCCCTCGCGCCCTGGGCGAGGCCTGCCGCCAGCACACGCGGGGCCTCTCGCCCTGCGCGGGCGGGGCCTGTCGCCCCACCGACAGGGCGGTTGCTACCGCCGAGCCTGGGCGGCAGCTACCGCCCAGATTTTCTGGCGGTGGCTACCGCCATGCACGGCGGCAGCCACCGCCCGGGACCCGAAAATGGCCTATAAATAGGCCATTTTCAGGCTGTTTTTTGACACCTCTTGTCTGTATTGACGGACGAAACCTTCTCCCTCTCACGCTCCTTGCGTCTTCTTTACCGCTTTTTGCATTTAATTTATTGCATTTATGTTGTGTTATTTGACCACTAAAATAAAATAAAATTAAAAATTAATTAATATACCTAAACGAGGAGCTAAATCTGGAGTTAAGAAGTGGCCGACGATTAAATCAGGTACGTAATTAAAATTCTGCCTATTTAATTTTAGCACTTCATGCATGCTTCTTTTCTACTCTTAATCATTCTATAACTGCATAAAAATGCATACACGTCAACTAAAGTCTTGCTTAATCAAAAATCAAACCTTTTACGGCCAAAAGTCGTAAAATCGAACCATTTTGGCGAAACGCCTTAAAATCAACACTTTCGACTAAAAGTCATAAAATCAACCATTTTAGCGACAAATCGCTTAAAATCGACATTTTTGGCAAAATGCCTTAAAATCAATCATTTTCGGTTTAAAACCGTAAAATCAACCATTTTAGCGACAAATCGCTTAAAATCGACATTTTTGGCAAAATGCCTTAAAATCAATCATTTTCGGTTTAAAACCGCAAAATCAACCATTTTAGCGACAAATCGCTTAAAATCGACATTTTTGGCAAAATGCCTTAAAATCAATCATTTTCGGTTTAAAACCGTAAAATCAACCATTTTAGCGACAAATCGCTTAAAATCGACATTTTTGGCAAAATGCCTTAAAATCAATCTTTTAAGCGACAAATCGTTTAAATGAACCATTTTGGCACAAATGCCTAAATCAATCAATTTTTGGCAAAATGCCTAAACAAAATGCACAAAGCATACACAAAATCATGCATAAAGCATACACACAAAATGCACAAAGCATACACAAAATCATGCATAAAGCATACACACCCATGCATTAAGCATACCCATTCAAAGCCCTTCAAAGAAGGCCTATCGAACTACGTTGACTTTGATCTTCCATTCAAACGGAAGTACGTAGGCACGTTCGGGATTTCACCCCGGGCGGCAAGTCAAAATCACACAAACATTTCATTAATCCATCATTCACCTTGCAAAGCATTCATCCATCGGTTAGTTCATCAGCATGACATAGTCTCGGGATCCACCTCGGGTTCGCAGACTGTGCCTTAATCATTGGGATAATTAATCTAGTAACTAGGTTAATTAAAAATGGAGTCACATAGGGTTTTTTCCTAGTTTACCCTAAAATAATTAAACAAGGTGGCGACTCACACACATTCACGTGCATTTCTTCCTTTAGTCACATGCATTCATATGCCGGTGATATTTTGGGGAGGGGTTCACAGTTTGGCGACTTCACTGGGGACATGTAATCATTTTGCATAAAGTGGACTACAATTGTTGTGAAAACTAACCGGCCTTTCTTTAAGGCATTATTTTATTATGCTTTGTTTTGCAGGGTACCCTAATACGAATCAAGTGCTCTTTCTTTAAGAATACTTGATAAATCCGGACTTAATTGAAAAATGTGATTAAGACATTAAAACTTGTTGATTTATTTGCACGATTGAGAATCCTTTTCTCCATTGCATAAAAAATGAATTTCAAATGAATTTCTTTTCCTTCTGTTTAAACTTCTGAGTCTGGATAGCAAGTAGCGCTGATCGGCAGGTCTCCTTGATTATGCCGACGGATAGCCAAAGCGTCCTCCCTGTTACCGCAAACCATCCCTAATCCTTTTGGGGGTGGCACATGAGTATGCGTACCGTTGGACCCACGCGAAACTCTTTGTTTCACATGTGGTTAGGTATATCCATACTCAAGGTTCAAGGGTCCCTTAATAAGCCGATTCTCTATTTGTGTCATAGCCTATAGAACCTATCCTTTAGGACTATATGCACCCAATGGTACGAATCATCTCATTAAAATAAATTATGACGTGTTGTTGTGCGCATTCATGACATACCATAAGCATTTAAAAAAAAAAACAGAGAGAAGAGAGTGGAGGGACACAAAAATATCCTTCTGTTTGTCAGTCATGCACAGTTGGACAAAGAGACGATCTATCTCTTATTAGTTACCTTGATACACAACACAGTACCCTAACCCGGTTACCCTCATCCTATCAGGTACCCCCTGTTCAAGTGTCAGATACACCTACAGTGCTATCACCGACCTCACCAACTTCAACTGCACCAATGGCATCACTAGCTGACATCCAAACTCTCATGGAACAAATGGAAGCTAGAATACAAACTAGGATGAATGAGGCATTGGCTGCCCAAAGAGCCTCCCTATTAGCTGAACTTAGTAGTGGTAATGGAAATGGGGCATCGGTTGGGGGAAACGGTCATGCTACCTCCAGTCAAAGACCCGGTGCTGCATCTGCATCCTCAAATCCTGTCCCTAACTTGGATGACGTGCCTTCCAAAACTACTTCTGAATTGGAAGCTCAGAAAATGAGAGAAAAACTTGAATTGTTGGAAAGGTCCGTTACTGCCCTTAAAACACACAAAGAAGTGGTGGACATGGACTCCTTGTCTCTGTTCCCCGAAGCAAGACTGCCAACCAAATTCAAAATGCCAAACATGGACAAATTCGATGGAACTACTTGTCCAAAAACACACTTGAAAATGTATGTGGGTGCCCTTAACCCGTTCGGATTGAACAGCGAGCTCCTTGCTCAGTTGTTCCAACAGTCACTCACCGGCGCTGCTTTGAGATGGTTTGTCAGTTTGGACCGATCAAAGATGAAAACTTGGGAAGATATCTGTAATGCATTCAATTCACAGTATCGCTATAACATGGAAGTGGATGTTACCCGAAGAGAACTGGAAACCACCAAACAGAAAAACAATGAGCCCTTTTCCTCGTTCCTTACGAGGTGGAGGGCCAAAGCCTCTCAAATGATCAACCGACCCTCTGAACAGGAACAAGTTGACATAATAATCAAAAATTTACTGCCTATCTACCAGTCTCAGCTTCAAACACAATACCTACCAACGTTTCAGTCGCTCATTGCCACTGCTACGAAGGTAGAGGATTTACTTCAAATGGGACAACTGAAAGAAGATTCGGGAGCCTCAAGATACAAAAAACCTATCCAGCCCGGAAAAGTCCACGAAGTGGCAAGTATCACCCCCACAAACCCTTTACGTGTGGGAAATATGGGAAACACGGGAAGCATGGGAAACATGAGAAACGGCAGTCAGTCAAGAAGAGCATATACTGATCTCGGCATGCCAATCCTTTTGGTATTTCGAGAAGCTGTTAAAGCAAACTACATCAAACCTTTGGAGGCAAGACCACCACCTAACCCCTTACCGAGGAATTTCAAAACCAATGAATACTGTGAGTACCACCAAGCATATGGGCATAAGACTGAGGCATGTTGGACTCTTAAGAACCGCATCCAGGACTTGGTAGACAATGGCTCAATTATTCCGAGAAGCAAACCGAACATTAGCACTAACCCCTTGCCAAATCACGGGGTAAATGCTATCTTTCATGACCAGGAATTGATCGATCCTTTCGATCTATTCCTTGAAAGGAACGAAATTTGTGTCCTAGATTTAAATGACTTTGTCGAGGAACTCGATGCTATAACCAGGAGCGGGAGACAATATGAGCCGATAGTCTTGGACAAAGTCCCAAATAACCCTTACCAAAGGACAGATGAACCAAAAGAAGACCCAGTACTTTCACAGCTAAAGAAGACACAAGCTAGGGTATCGATTTGGGAACTTCTAGCAGCATCTTTTCCTCATCGCCAAGCTCTTTGCAAGGCTTTGAGTCAGCTTCAAACGTCGGTGGAGGTTAGCCCCGAAGTGCTAGTATCCACCCTCACCCAATCTTCGAAGACTCAAAACATCGGGTTTTCGGATGATGACTTACCCACTGGAGGAGATAGTCACAATGATGCCCTCTATATCACGGTTCAGACTAGAGACAAAACTGTGCCCATGGTTCTCATTGATAATGGGTCAGCATTAAACGTCTGTCCATTAAGAGTAGCCAGCTGTCTGGGTTTGGAAGAAACGGATTTCATGCCATCTGACCAGATAGTGAAAGCATATGACAGCACCCGAAGGGAAGTATTGGGAGTTGCTATGCTGAAATTGGCAATCGGGCCAGCCGTAATGGAGGTACCATTCCAGGTGATCGATGTGCCCACCAGTTTCAACCTGCTTTTGGGACGGCCATGGATACACCGTACCAAAGCAGTACCCTCCTCCTTACACCAGAAAGTCAAATTCCCTTATGAGGGTAAAATCATAACAGTTCAAGGAGATGATTACAGCCAGCTTAAAAAGCCAAAGGGCCAGCCTCTCTTTGAGGTCAACCCTGAAAGCGCCTACTTTCCCCTCTCGGGATTTCAGTATGATACTGTGCAATTTATAGAAGGAAAGACTATGAACTCCCAAATTCTCTTTGATTTTGGGACGGTGCAAATAAATTGCATAGTGCCTTTAATGTTGAAAATGTCTTACCTACCAGGAATGGCTATGGCAAGGTCCGGAAAAACATACCCCGCACTGCAAGCCTGGGAATGTCCAGTAAACCAAGGGACTTTTGGGCTGGGATATGAGCCTACTGAGGAAGACCAAGCTAGGAGCTCTAGGAACGGAGGCAGAACAATGCAGATGCCATCACACTTTTTAACTTTGAATAGTCACTTCCGCAAATCCGGAGAGACAATTCCTTATCACGGTTTCCAAGAACCATTTTACTGCCCGACCGCCAAGAAAGTGCTACCTGGATTAGAGATATTTGCTGATGTCTGGGGTAACAAGTCTGAGGCAATAGCTGAGCTGGAAGTAGAAGACTTCATGCTGCCAAGTCTCTTTGATGAGGTTGCAGTCATTACGGGAAAGAAAGAAAATCAAGACCTGCTGAGTTTAATCAAGCCAAAAGAAGGGCCTCTCACCAACTGGTACGCCGAGGAGGAGCGCACTGCTGATATACCCCCTCCCGAGTCAAACCTAGAGTCAAAATCTGTAATCAAGTCCTGTACTGAGTCTGAGTCTGACCCCGAGTCTGAAACCGAGTCAGAGTCCAGTTCCAGTCCTGAGTCGTCTGTGTCAGATTTTGAAAATCCAGATTTCAAGTTTGATGTAATTTTTGAAAATCCGGACTGCTACAGTAAACTTTGACTCACAAGGCTCAAAGAGCCAATTTTTCCGGACTGCAAACAGTCCGGCCGGACCGGAGGCCATTTCGGAAGTTCACCGAAAATATATCAATATGGTACTTGAAACGTCCGGAATTTTACGAGGATCGCGGAACAGGTCCCGGAATATTTTTCGGAGGTCCGAAACTCCCAAAACAGCTCCCGAAGCGACACACGGTGGCCGCACCGGCCACGGCGGCGCCAGCCCCCCAAGCGCGGGCGACAGCCCTCGCCAGCGCGGGCGGGCCTGGCGCCCAGCGCGGGCGAGAACCCTCGCCCAGCGCGGGCGAGGCCCGCACCGTCGCTGCGGGCGATGCCCCTCCGCCGCGAGCGAGCGAGACCCCTCGCCTCGCGCGGGCGAGGCCTCCCGCGCCGGCGGGCGAGGACTCTCGCCCCGCGCGGGCGAGACCTCCAGCACCGCGCGAGGGCGAGGCCTCTCGCCCCGCGCGGGCGAGGCCTCCCGCGCGGCGAGGGCGAGGCCTCTCGCCCCGGCGGGCGAGGCCTCTCGCCCGCGCGAGCGAGGCCTGTAGCCCGCGCGCAGGGCCTGGCCCCCCCCCTCGCGCTGGGCGAGGCCTGCCGCCAGCACACGCGGGGCCTCTCGCCCTGCGCGGGCGGGGCCTGTCGCCCCACCGACAGGGCGGTTGCTACCGCCGAGCCTGGGCGGCAGCTACCGCCCAGATTTTCTGGCGGTGGCTACCGCCATGCACGGCGGCAGCCACCGCCCGGGACCCGAAAATGGCCTATAAATAGGCCATTTTCAGGCTGTTTTTTGACACCTCTTGTCTGTATTGACGGACGAAACCTTCTCCCTCTCACGCTCCTTGCGTCTTCTTTACCGCTTTTTGCATTTAATTTATTGCATTTATGTTGTGTTATTTGACCACTAAAATAAAATAAAATTAAAAATTAATTAATATACCTAAACGAGGAGCTAAATCTGGAGTTAAGAAGTGGCCGACGATTAAATCAGGTACGTAATTAAAATTCTGCCTATTTAATTTTAGCACTTCATGCATGCTTCTTTTCTACTCTTAATCATTCTATAACTGCATAAAAATGCATACACGTCAACTAAAGTCTTGCTTAATCAAAAATCAAACCTTTTACGGCCAAAAGTCGTAAAATCGAACCATTTTGGCGAAACGCCTTAAAATCAACACTTTCGACTAAAAGTCATAAAATCAACCATTTTAGCGACAAATCGCTTAAAATCGACATTTTTGGCAAAATGCCTTAAAATCAATCATTTTCGGTTTAAAACCGTAAAATCAACCATTTTAGCGACAAATCGCTTAAAATCGACATTTTTGGCAAAATGCCTTAAAATCAATCATTTTCGGTTTAAAACCGCAAAATCAACCATTTTAGCGACAAATCGCTTAAAATCGACATTTTTGGCAAAATGCCTTAAAATCAATCATTTTCGGTTTAAAACCGTAAAATCAACCATTTTAGCGACAAATCGCTTAAAATCGACATTTTTGGCAAAATGCCTTAAAATCAATCTTTTAAGCGACAAATCGTTTAAATGAACCATTTTGGCACAAATGCCTAAATCAATCAATTTTTGGCAAAATGCCTAAACAAAATGCACAAAGCATACACAAAATCATGCATAAAGCATACACACAAAATGCACAAAGCATACACAAAATCATGCATAAAGCATACACACCCATGCATTAAGCATACCCATTCAAAGCCCTTCAAAGAAGGCCTATCGAACTACGTTGACTTTGATCTTCCATTCAAACGGAAGTACGTAGGCACGTTCGGGATTTCACCCCGGGCGGCAAGTCAAAATCACACAAACATTTCATTAATCCATCATTCACCTTGCAAAGCATTCATCCATCGGTTAGTTCATCAGCATGACATAGTCTCGGGATCCACCTCGGGTTTGCAGACTGTGCCTTAATCATTGGGATAATTAATCTAGTAACTAGGTTAATTAAAAATGGAGTCACATAGGGTTTTTTCCTAGTTTACCCTAAAATAATTAAACAAGGTGGCGACTCACACACATTCACGTGCATTTCTTCCTTTAGTCACATGCATTCATATGCCGGTGATATTTTGGGGAGGGGTTCACAGCAGCCGCCCTGGACGGCGGCAGCGGCCGCCCTGGGTGGCCGCCGCGCCTCCTGGGGGGCAGCTGCCGCCCAGCCAGGCGGCCCCCTGCCGCCCAGCCAGGCGGCAGCAGCCGCCGCGCCTCCTAGGCGGCAGCTGCCGCCCAGCCCGGCGGCACCTGCCGCCCTGGGTCCAATTTTGGCCTATAAATCAGCCATTTTTAGCCTATTTTTGACACCCTTGTCTGTGTTGACGGACGATCTTCCTCCCTCCCATGCTCCTTGCGACTTCTTTACCGCTTTTTGCATTTTAATTCAATTTTTATTATATTTTGTTGTGATATTTGGACACTAAAATCAAATAAATTAAAATTAATTAATATTTCCCAAGCAAGGAGCTTAAATCTGGAATTAAGAAGCGGTCGTCGATTAAATCAGGTATGTAAACGAAACTCTGCCTATTTAATTTTAGCGCTTCATGCATATTTCTCTTCTACCCCTAACAATTCTATAATCGCATAAATGCATTCACGTCATTGAATTGGCAAATAAACTGCCTCAAATAAAAATGATTAAGGTTAAATGCCCGGTTAATTAATAATTGTGGTATTAAAGTTTAAATCCGACAATATCGACAAAAATGTCTAGTTAATCAATAACTATGGTGTAATTGTCTTTATTTCGAACACTTCGCCTAAAGGTCCAATTAATCGAATAATTGTGGCTAACGCCCTCAATCACATTTTTTGGCGACAAATTGCCTACATTTAATCAATCATTTTGGCAACAAATTGCCTACTGTCTAATCAATTTTTTTAGCAAACAAATTGCTTAAAAAAGAGATTAACCATTTTTAGCAACGAATCGCTTAAAATCAATCTTTCGGCAAAATGCCTTAAAATCAATCAATTTTGGTAAAATGCCTTAAAATCAACCAATTTCGGCTCAAAGCCTTGAAATCAATCAATTTTGGCCAAAGGCCTTAAAATCAACCATCTTGGCGACAATCGCCTAAATCACATCGTTTTTTTGGCAACTAATTGCCAAAATCGACACATTTCGGCCAAAGGCCCTAAAATCAACCATTTTGGCGACAATCGCCTAAATTACACATTTTAACAAACGAATTGCTTAAATCAACACTTTTTGGCTAAAAGCCTTAAAATCAATCAATTTCGGCTCGAAGCCTTAAAATCAATCAATTTCGGCTCAAAGCCTTAAAATCAACAACTTTAGGCGATAAAATCGCCTAAATAAACCATTTTGGCTAAGAGCCTTAAAATCAACGATTTTGGCAACAAATCGCCTGACAACCGTTTTTGGCACAAATGCCTTAAAACCAACACATTTGGCGACGAACGCCTAATCGAATCAATCAATCCTTTGGCAAAATGCCTAAACAAAATGCACGAAGTGTAACGCCCCATTTTTTCTGTGTCTGAAATAGTAAGTTACCGGTCTGTGAATAGTATCATCGGTCCGAGAATAAATATTATTTTTGTCCGAAAAAATTACTATGTATGTTTAATATTTTCTTTAATATTTTTGGAGTATGTATACATTATTTTTATGGGTAGAAAGTAAGTAATGAATATTTTTTGGAGAAATTAGAGAAATTATTTTTATGGAGTAAATTTGAGATGGTGTTATATTAATTAAGGAAATTAGAGGAATTATTTTTAAGGATTAAATTTAAGAATTTTTATGGAGATAAATAATATTTTGAAGGAATTTAATTTGGAGAATATTTGTAGCCATTAGATTGAATTACATTGCTCAATCCTAGCCATCCAATTTTGGTGAAAGGACCAAATTACCCTTTAGTCAACTCCATTATTTGAGCAACATGTTTTCTTCCTCTTCCTATCCATCTAACGTGAACTTCTTTCTTCTTCTCCTCCATTTTAACTTGAGCCTCTCTTTCTCTTCTCTTTGTTTTCTTCACTTATACTCACTAAATCCACCAATTTGACACCATTCAACTTGATCTAATTAATCAATCTTTGAGATTAAAGCTTGAGAAATGATATTTGGTGAATAATTTCAAGTAATTTGGAGGACAAAGGGTGGATAACTTCCTACCAAAGACAAGGGAAAACTAAGGCATCAAGAGTCTTATTTAAGCTTGTTAGAGCTTATGTTTAAGGTAAGTGTTCATAAATCCTCTTACCTTGTTTAAATTTTTGATTTTGTGAAGTTTATACTATTTTGTGAAAATTGGAAATTTTATATGAAATAATTTGATTATTGAATTTTGGTGGTATACATGTGTTCTTAGGAGATTTCTAAGCATGCTTATATGTTGAATTGATAAGGAAAACAATTTCTTCTTCATTCTCCAAGAGTGGCAGAAGCTATTGATGAATAAAGCCCTTAGTTTTCTTGTTATTCTTTGTGGCTTTATGATCTTAGGATGATATATGATGAGTATTTGGTATGTGGTAGAAACCTCTACCTTGTATATGATATAAGTAAGCTGAAATGAGGAAAAAGTGTTATTGGGTTTGATTACGGCCTGTTTTTCGATCCTTTTCATTTTCCATTGGTATCTGAGTTCTTCATGAA
The DNA here is from genome assembly GCF_041381405.1 of Jatropha curcas. Lineage (NCBI taxonomy): Eukaryota > Viridiplantae > Streptophyta > Magnoliopsida > Malpighiales > Euphorbiaceae > Jatropha > Jatropha curcas. The sequence continues at coordinate 14,372,167 of NC_143159.1, forward strand.
AGTTGTAGTTCTACTTCTTAGCTTTCCAACCCATCCTCTTGTGTCCAATTTAGATATATATAGCTCAGCTTATGGCTAAAACACCTAAACTGACTCTGTTATGACGGGCTACATGCATCACTGACTTGAGTGCCCATTTTGACCACTATAATGATAATATTATGTTCTAAGTTCTTCATGAGAGTTGTTTCCCTGTGTCTTGAGACTTCTCTGGTTTTGGATTGGTTTGATTTGAGTGTCTGGATAAGTAGGAATTTGATAAACATTGGAATTTGTTCTGCTGAATCAGGTCTGGACTATTGGTCTGTGTTCCTAGCCTTTTTTCACCATCATACAGATTGATCTGGGCTGTTGTCCCTTCATAACATTTGTAGTATTTTGTCTTATCTTTCTAATGAATTAAACTTCACTCAATTTGGAGATCTAGAACTCAAGTTATGTCTTAGAAACCCAGCAAAGGTCAAGGTTATATTAATGCTGGAAATTTTCTATGTCTTGAATCATAGGTTTATTTGGATAAAGGTAGGTATGAATCATATGTGATGAAGTTCTCTTGATTCTTTGTATACTTTAAGATTTATTTGACACAAATAAGACATAAGTTTGAAAAGTATGTAAGGTGTATGTTCTTGAAAAAAATGGGTATTTAAGGTGTATGTTCTTTGAATTTTGAATAAGAAAAGTATGATGTGATATGATAAGAAATTACTTATGCTACATTTCATTATGACTTTAAGAAAGTTTTAAAAGAAAAGGAATTTATGAGAAATTTCCTATATTAAGTAATTATGTTTAAGTATGAAGTTTTTTTATGAGTTACTTAAGTTCTAAAGTAAGCTTACATATTGATTTCATATGATAAGAAATTTTCTAAGTTAAGTAATTTTGTTTAAATATGAATTTTTCATGAGTTATTGACTTTGTAAAGTAAGCTGACATTATGACTTTAAGAAGACTAAAGCATAAGACAAGTTTTATGATAAGTGTTATGAATTAAGAATTAAAACAAGGATTTTGGGCTCTCCTATACTTAGTGTGAATTTGATGTGTGATTTGATTTTATTATGTATGATGAGCATGCTCGGCATTTGATGCCATTATGATAAGAAGCTATGATCATATGCTAGGCACGTGGGTGTCTTATGTTAGGGCAGACGCGCTCTATATGTTATGAATACGATGGCAACCTAAGGCCATTATGAAAAGGTTGGCGACCTAAGGCCATTATGAAAACCTATCTGCTTCTCTTTCTCCTAAGTGTATGCGAGCCCTATGGAAAATATTTGTAAGACAATTAAACGAATGAGATCATATTATTTTAGTAAACCTTACTTTGGAAATTAATGATTATGTTATCAATGAATTTTCAAAGCATGATATTTCAATACATGGTTTTAAAAATAAATAGTATATGTATTGGTATAATAAATGTTCAAGTAATGAATTTATGATTTGAAAGAATTAAATTATTTATGTTATTAATTAATAGTGTATTGGATATTTTCTTTTGCTATAAATGGAAATGTATGTTGAAATTTAATGATTTTATGATTGGAAATGATTTTATGAAAGTTGTTTTTAAGTAAGTTGCCATCGCAACTTTGGTAAGTATGTGAATTATGAGCACCACTGAGTTTTATACTCAGCGCGTCGATTTTTATCACGCGTAGGTTGAAGATGTTGTTGCTACTTGAAGATTAGAAGAATAGTATCAAAGCAGAAGTGACTAATTTGGGAGTAGTCGATTGAGATTTATATAATGAAGAATTATGGCATGTATAATTGTTACATTTCCAAATATTATGTTATTTGAAATATAATTGAAGTATGTAATTATAAAGTATTTTGATGTATATATTTGGAGAGAAGAATAAGATTTATTAAATGATTGAATATGAAATATTTGAAGTCAGTTGATATGATTAGTTCATTAAGACTTGATAGATATAATGAATGCAATTAATTGATGGATCTAAAATACTATTGAGGATTTATTCAATTATGAAAATATAAAAGTGTTGTTATGTTATAAAGATTATTTGGAGATGTTGGAAGTTTAGAGTTTAATTGGGAGTATTTTGTATTCACATGTTTGGCGAGCTCAGTTTTTAAAGGGATATTCTTACAATATTGCTGTAGGAATTTTCCCAATGTATATATAAAAAAAATGCAAGGAAAATGAAATGAAATTGCTATTATAAAAATAAAAAATAAAAATTTACTCGCTAAACTTGTGAATACTCAGTTACTTCTAATTCATAATTTTAGTTTTATGATTTATATGTTAAGTTAAGACGATGTCTCCGGCACCGAATGTGGCATCCGCCGTCGGGTCTCTCGGGACTGGGTGGCGGGTGTTACATTTAGTGGTATCAGAGCATAGGTTTAGGCAGTTCTCGGACTATCTGTGTATATGTGTAGGAATTTATCTATTTTGAGGTGAGAGTATGAGTAATTTAAATTAAATACATGCCATATTGGTTTGAATTGGAAACAACCAGCCATTGGAGCATGGTGTTGTGGTAAATGGAGTATGTTATTGAGGTTCCTACTGATGATTAATGGTTATATCCTTCTGGACCATTTGAATGAATTATTCTTGGAGGAAATTCTTAGAGAATAATGGATAGGGATTCGATGTAGTGGTTATTGGAGATGAGATATTATTGAGGCGTTAAGGATTTGAGCTCTTTTTCTCGAGTTGATATGATTTCTAAGTGGTATAAATATATTTGAGATTTGACTTTTTAACATATGAATTTTGTTTATTTATTTTGAATCCATAAGAAGCATATTGTTTTTATGTTGCTTATGGATAAATGATGTTGCTATGAGGATTTTTTTTTTTCCTTCTATTGAATCCTTTGGATATAGAAAAAAAAAAATTTTTGTTTTATAAATGAAAATGAATTCATTTGTATAGATTCATGAACTGTGAAGTATATTGGTTTACGAATTAAACATGAAAATAAGATTTATATATAATTTAAGTGTGTAAGATGAAGTGTGAACTTGTATTGTTGTGTGGGTAAGAAGGTCTGTTAAGTTATGCATGATAAAGATTATAAGTATTAAGTTGAAGTTAAATGATGAAAGTATGATATTTGTATTGAATACTTGTTAAATGTGAAATGCATACATAAAATGCATGAACGTGTGTAAATGTGCCTGTGGAAGGAGTATGTGAGAATGAGTTGCTAGAATTATCTAATAAGAAAAAATAAATGATTCGGATTCAAGGACAATAGAATCTAGTTAATTAGAGTATTGAATTTAGTATATGTATTTGATGAAGTTACATGATTTTGGTTAATGGAATTTATTATGACTATTGAGATAAGCATTTTTCTGGATAGAATATATATATTAATTGATGTAGTTACATAAATGATATTATAAGGTTTAAATGATGAATGATTTGATGTGCTTTGAAATAATAATGGGTGATGAGTAGTTTTCATAAGAAATAATGTTGGTGGAATGAATCATTATTTAAAGCCATTTATGAGAAGTGAATTCTAATTATGAGAAATGATTACTACTTGGTGGAGTAAAATATATTCTGGTATTCATTAGCTATTTTTCAAATGTATGAATATTGGGAATAATATGAATTCCTATGGTTATAAGAAAAGTAAATTGTGATTCTTAGTAGGAAATAAATTGCTTTAATCTTTATGTGCCTAGTAGTGGTGTATGAATTGAGGCATCTTATGGTTTAATATGGTATAAATATGAATTAAATTCAATGAGATTTAGTCTTTTGATGTTTATTCTAAAGGTTATGTAAGTTATAAATAAGGATTTTTGTTTAATGGAGAGTTTACGATCCAAGAAAAAGTAAACGACTCCTATAAAGAAATTAAGATAATTATATAATCTTTAACAAATTAGGAATCATTGATTATTCAGATTTGATGGACATAGAAGTATACAAGATAAGAAGTTCTATATTTTGGGATTTCATGAATATGTAAAAAAAAAAAAAAAAAAAAGTGTGATTCATATTGATCTCACTATGCGTATATGCGAATAAATTCTAAGCCAAAATGATTAAGAGTTTATAAAGATAGAAAAGATTGGTTAATAGTTAATAGAAGTATTTACAAGTCATGGAAGATTTATAGATTTATGTGAGATATCTATGAGTAAAAAAAAAAGTGCGAATTGCTATGAGTTAGTAAATTCTATTTGGATCGTTATGGATAAATGGTTAAGTTGGAATAGTCCATATGGCACATTGCATGAGTTGCATAACCTTATGATTGTGTATAAATACTCTTACGTATTGAGATTTGGAACTTTGGTATTATTTTTCTCTTGAGTGGACCTTGCAAGTATGCATGTATGACTCTATGTATGTATGCATGACAGTGTTTGAGATTAAGTATCACGATGGAATTAAGTTATTAACACTGTTATAAGAATAAGATATATGATCTCAGGAGAATACTGTTATGAGAATAAGCTATATGATCTTTATGAGAATTGACTTGATGCAAATCTTCGAATATGATATTTAAATGAAATGCCTTGATATGTATCTGATATGATGATATGTTTGGTATGGGAGTTATATAGGTCATTGGATTGAGTGCTATATAGAATAAGAGATGTTTATGGATTTTTCTTGTAAGGGAATGAAAGAGGATATTAAGGATCTAATCGGTGTTATGCAAAATAAGTTTATGTATTTTAAATATGGAATGGTTAAATTTGCTATTAGGGATGTTCAGTTGGAAGAATCATGTATAGAATATACGGATAGTAAGCACTAGTTGATTAAGGAAGAATAAACTAAATCGGAAAAATATTATGAGATTCGTAATTGCTAAATTCAAGTGAATTTCGAGGACGAAATTCTTTAAGGGGGGTAGAACTGTAACGCCCCATTTTTTCTGTGTCTGAAATAGTAAGTTACCGGTCTGTGAATAGTATCATCGGTCCGAGAATAAATATTATTTTTGTCCGGAAAAATTACTATGTATGTTTAATATTTTCTTTAATATTTTTGGAGTATGTATACATTATTTTTATGGGTAGAAAGTAAGTAATGAATATTTTTTGGAGAAATTAGAGAAATTATTTTTATGGAGTAAATTTGAGATGGTGTTATATTAATTAAGGAAATTAGAGGAATTATTTTTAAGGATTAAATTTAAGAATTTTTATGGAGATAAATAATATTTTGAAGGAATTTAATTTGGAGAATATTTGTAGCCATTAGATTGAATTACATTGCTCAATCCTAGCCATCCAATTTTGGTGAAAGGACCAAATTACCCTTTAGTCAACTCCATTATTTGAGCAACATGTTTTCTTCCTCTTCCTATCCATCTAACGTGAACTTCTTTCTTCTTCTCCTCCATTTTAACTTGAGCCTCTCTTTCTCTTCTCTTTGTTTTCTTCACTTATACTCACTAAATCCACCAATTTGACACCATTCAACTTGATCTAATTAATCAATCTTTGAGATTAAAGCTTGAGAAATGATATTTGGTGAATAATTTCAAGTAATTTGGAGGACAAAGGGTGGATAACTTCCTACCAAAGACAAGGGAAAACTAAGGCATCAAGAGTCTTATTTAAGCTTGTTAGAGCTTATGTTTAAGGTAAGTGTTCATAAATCCTCTTACCTTGTTTAAATTTTTGATTTTGTGAAGTTTATACTATTTTGTGAAAATTGGAAATTTTATATGAAATAATTTGATTATTGAATTTTGGTGGTATACATGTGTTCTTAGGAGATTTCTAAGCATGCTTATATGTTGAATTGATAAGGAAAACAATTTCTTCTTCATTCTCCAAGAGTGGCAGAAGCTATTGATGAATAAAGCCCTTAGTTTTCTTGTTATTCTTTGTGGCTTTATGATCTTAGGATGATATATGATGAGTATTTGGTATGTGGTAGAAACCTCTACCTTGTATATGATATAAGTAAGCTGAAATGAGGAAAAAGTGTTATTGGGTTTGATTACGGCCTATTTTTCGATCCTTTTCATTTTCCATTGGTATCTGAGTTCTTCATGAAAGTTGTAGTTCTACTTCTTAGCTTTCCAACCCATCCTCTTGTGTCCAATTTAGATATATATAGCTCAGCTTATGGCTAAAACACCTAAACTGACTCTGTTATGACGGGCTACATGCATCACTGACTTGAGTGCCCATTTTGACCACTATAATGATAATATTATGTTCTAAGTTCTTCATGAGAGTTGTTTCCCTGTGTCTTGAGACTTCTCTGGTTTTGGATTGGTTTGATTTGAGTGTCTGGATAAGTAGGAATTTGATAAACATTGGAATTTGTTCTGCTGAATCAGGTCTGGACTATTGGTCTGTGTTCCTAGCCTTTTTTCACCATCATACAGATTGATCTGGGCTGTTGTCCCTTCATAACATTTGTAGTATTTTGTCTTATCTTTCTAATGAATTAAACTTCACTCAATTTGGAGATCTAGAACTCAAGTTATGTCTTAGAAACCCAGCAAAGGTCAAGGTTATATTAATGCTGGAAATTTTCTATGCCTTGAATCATAGGTTTATTTGGATAAAGGTAGGTATGAATCATATGTGATGAAGTTCTCTTGATTCTTTGTATACTTTAAGATTTATTTGACACAAATAAGACATAAGTTTGAAAAGTATGTAAGGTGTATGTTCTTGAAAAAAATGGGTATTTAAGGTGTATGTTCTTTGAATTTTGAATAAGAAAAGTATGATGTGATATGATAAGAAATTACTTATGCTACATTTCATTATGACTTTAAGAAAGTTTTAAAAGAAAAGGAATTTATGAGAAATTTCCTATATTAAGTAATTATGTTTAAGTATGAAGTTTTTTTATGAGTTACTTAAGTTCTAAAGTAAGCTTACATATATGATTTCATATGATAAGAAATTTTCTAAGTTAAGTAATTTTGTTTAAATATGAATTTTTCATGAGTTATTGACTTTGTAAAGTAAGCTGACATTATGACTTTAAGAAGACTAAAGCATAAGACAAGTTTTATGATAAGTGTTATGAATTAAGAATTAAAACAAGGATTTTGGGCTCTCCTATACTTAGTGTGAATTTGATGTGTGATTTGATTTTATTATGTATGATGAGCATGCTCGGCATTTGATGCCATTATGATAAGAAGCTATGATCATATGCTAGGCACGTGGGTGTCTTATGTTAGGGCAGACGCGCTCTATATGTTATGAATACGATGGCAACCTAAGGCCATTATGAAAAGGTTGGCGACCTAAGGCCATTATGAAAACCTATCTGCTTCTCTTTCTCCTAAGTGTATGCGAGCCCTATGGAAAATATTTGTAAGACAATTAAACGAATGAGATCATATTATTTTAGTAAACCTTACTTTGGAAATTAATGATTATGTTATCAATGAATTTTCAAAGCATGATATTTCAATACATGGTTTTAAAAATAAATAGTATATGTATTGGTATAATAAATGTTCAAGTAATGAATTTATGATTTGAAAGAATTAAATTATTTATGTTATTAATTAATAGTGTATTGGATATTTTCTTTTGCTATAAATGGAAATGTATGTTGAAATTTAATGATTTTATGATTGGAAATGATTTTATGAAAGTTGTTTTTAAGTAAGTTGCCATCGCAACTTTGGTAAGTATGTGAATTATGAGCACCACTGAGTTTTATACTCAGCGCGTCGATTTTTATCACGCGTAGGTTGAAGATGTTGTTGCTACTTGAAGATTAGAAGAATAGTATCAAAGCAGAAGTGACTAATTTGGGAGTAGTCGATTGAGATTTATATAATGAAGAATTATGGCATGTATAATTGTTACATTTCCAGATATTATGTTATTTGAAATATAATTGAAGTATGTAATTATAAAGTATTTTGATGTATATATTTGGAGAGAAGAATAAGATTTATTAAATGATTGAATATGAAATATTTGAAGTCAGTTGATATGATTAGTTCATTAAGACTTGATAGATATAATGAATGCAATTAATTGATGGATCTAAAATACTATTGAGGATTTATTCAATTATGAAAATATAAAAGTGTTGTTATGTTATAAAGATTATTTGGAGATGTTGGAAGTTTAGAGTTTAATTGGGAGTATTTTGTATTCACATGTTTGGCGAGCTCAGTTTTTAAAGGGATATTCTTACAATATTTCTGTAGGAATTTTCCCAATGTATATATAAAAAAAATGCAAGGAAAATGAAATGAAATTGCTATTATAAAAATAAAAAAAAAATTTACTCGCTAAACTTGTGAATACTCAGTTACTTCTAATTCATAATTTTAGTTTTATGATTTATATGTTAAGTTAAGACGGTGTCTCCGGCACCGAATGTGGCATCCGCCGTCGGGTCTCTCGGGACTGGGTGGCGGGTGTTACACGAAGCATACACACACTCATGCATTAAGCATACTCCTTCAAAGCCCTTGAAACAAGGCCTATCGAACTACGTTGACTTTGATCTTCCATTCAAACGGAAGTACGTAGGCACGTTCGGGATTTAACCCCGGGTGGCAACTCGAAATCACTTAAACATTTCATTTGGTCCAATTGCATCATTTACCCTGCAAAGCATTCATTCATTTGGTTAGTTCATCAGCATGACATAGTCTCGGGATCCACCTCGGGTTCGTAGACCATGCTTTAAACATTGGGTTAATTACTCTAGTAATTAGGTTAATTAAAATCGGAGTCACTTAGGGTTTTTCCTAGTTTACCCTAAAATAATTAAACAAGGTGGCGACTCATTCATTCACGTGCATTTCTGCCTTTAGTCACATGCATCCATATGCATCTGATGTTTTGGGGAGGGGTTCACAGTTTGGCGACTTCACTGGAGAAATTAATTATGTAATCTTTTTGCATAAAAGTGGACTACAATTGCTGTGTCAACTAACCTGCCCTTCTTCAGGGTATTATTTTGTTGTGCCTTGTTTTGCAGGATATCCTAGCACGAATCAAGTGTTCTTTCTTTAAGAATACTTGATAAGGAAATTTTGACTTAATTGTAAACTATGATTAAAATATTAAAACTTGTTGATTTATTTGCACGATTGAGAATCTTTTTCTTCATTGCATAAAAAATGAATTTCTTCTCCTTTTGTTCAAACTTCTGAGTCTGGATAGCAAGTAGTGTTGATCGGCAGGTCTCTTTGATTATGTCGACGGACAGCCAAAGTGTCCTCCCTGTTACCGCAAACCATCCCTAATCCTTTTGGGGGTGGCCCATGAGTATGCGTACCGTTGGACCCACGCGAAACTCTTTGTTTCACATGTGGTTAGGTATATCCTTACTCAAGGTTCAAGGGTCCCTTTATAAGCCAATTCTCTATTTGTGTCATAGCCTATAGTACCTATCCTTTAGGGCTGTATGCACCCAATGATGCTGAATCATTCCATTAAAATGAATTATGTTGTGATGTTGTGCGCATTCACGCATTCATCCTACACTTCACAAAAAAAGAAAACATTCCATTTCAAAGCTGAAAAATCACATTTTGGTCCTTGAGACCTGAAAAATTACATTTTAGTCCAAAAATTCACAATTTTGCCCATAAGGCCCAAAAATGCCTATTTTGGCCACAAAGGCCCAAAAATTCTCAATTTGGCTCCAAAGGCCCAAAAATTCTCAATTTGGCCCCAAAGGCCCAGAAATTCACATTTTGGCCATAAAGGCCCAAAAAAAAAATTTCTTTGAGAACTTAGGGCTTTTCGAATAGTCGAGGTGTCCAGCCCTAAGTACTCTACCTTACATATCACATCCAATTGGGTCCTATCCTAGGTGTCCTACCCTACATTGTTTGGTCATACCACCCCACATCACAAGGGTCAAGTCCAAATACCTTACCCTTACACTACCCTACCTCACACTATCTCACATCCCCTATGAAAACACCTTATATAGGATAGTCTAATCATTTTGACTATGTCCTTTCACAGGTACCCCTCCAAAGACCACCTGCACCCGAAACGCCAACTGAGCTCTCACCCACAAGACCAATTTCACCAACCGCACCAATGGCATCACTCACCGACATCCAGAACCTCATTGAACAACTGGAAGCCAGAATGAAGGCTAGAATGAAGAAGGCATTGGCTGCCCAGAGGACAGCCTTAATAGCTGAACTAGGTAGTGGTAATGGAAATGGGGCTTCAACTGGGGGAAGTGGACCTGCTACCTCCAATCAAGGACCTAGTGCTGAACCGACAAACCCTACCCTTAACTTGGATGACATGCCCTCCATAACTGCTTCTGAGCTGGAAGCTCAGAAAATGAGAGAAAAATTGGAACTGTTGGAAAGGTCTATTACTGCCCTCAAGACACACAAGGAAGTGGTGGACATGGACTCCTTGTCCTTGTTCCCCGAAGCAAGACTGCCAACCAAGTTCAGAATGCCCAACATGGATAAGTTTGATGGAACCACTTGTCCTAAAATGCATCTGAAAATGTATGTGGGTGCCCTCAACCCGTTTGGCCTAAACAGCGAGCTCCTTGCTCAGTTGTTTCAGCAATCTTTGACTGGTGCTGCACTAAGATGGTTTGTAAGCTTGGACCGTTCCAAAATGAAGAATTGGGAGGACATATGCAATGCTTTCAACACGCAGTACCATTATAATATTGAAGTGGATGTTACCCGGAGGGAACTGGAAACCACTAAACAAAAGAACAATGAGCCCTTCTCCTCGTTCCTTTCAAGGTGGAGAGCCAAAGCTGCTCAAATGATCAACCGACCCTCGGAACAGGAGCAAGTTGACATAATAATCAAGAATTTACTTCCTGTCTACCAGTCACAGCTTCAAACACAGTACTTGCCTACGTTCCAATCGCTCATTGCGACTGCAACTAAAGTGGAAGACTTAATCCAGTTGGGTCAACTTAAAGAAGACTCATACAAGAAGCAGAATCATGCTGGATCCAGTGAGACAAATGAAATAGCCAGTATAATCCCCACAAATCCTTTACGTGTTGGAAATTTGGGAAACAATCAGCCAAGGAGGCAATATACCGATCTCGGCATGCCAATCCTTTTGGTGTTCCGAGAAGCAGTGAAAGCAAATTTACTGAAGCCCTTAGAAGCAAGGCCATTACCAGACCCCATGCCTCGGAATTTCAAAGCCAATGAATACTGTGAGTACCATCAAGGACATGGGCATAAGACCGAATCATGCTGGACTTTGAAAAACCGTCTACAAGACCTGGTTGACAATGGGTCCATCATCCCCAAGAGCAAACTGAACATCAACCAATCCCTTGCCTAACCATGGGATTAATGCAAAAAAAAAATTGCTGAACAAGAATCGTTCGATCCTTTCGAACTTTTCTTAGAAATGAATGAAGTTTGTGTTTGAGAAGGTTGAGATCAAACCTCCAAAAGAACAAAGGAATTGTTCAAGACCAATGACAACATGTCTGATCGATTGAAGCATCGAGAAGAACAAAGTCACTACAGTCAATCCAATCCTAGTCCATCACAGTCAACCTAGAGTCTATCTTTTAGGGTCTAGTTCTTTTTCTTTTCATTTTCATTTCCATTCAAGTTTTCATCCAATTCAAATTTGTAAATCTAAGTGTCTTTTGTACACAAATTTTGTCTTATCAATAAAAAGGGATCAGTTTATGTTCCAATCATGTTTATACTCTTTCCCTATCCTTTCCTGTGAAAGCACAAAAAAAAAAATTCGAAAAAAAAAGTAATAATAATAAAAAATGATGATAAAAAAAAAGATAATAAAAATTGGCAAAGAAAAATGCATTCATTTGCTCTGCATCAATCAAAGCTGGGGGCATCCTAAGAAGCACCATCAAAGGGGAAGTTTTGAAGGGTAATCATGGAAAGGATCCAGCAAAGGGTACCCAAGACTTCAAACAGTACCGAGGCAAAGCCGATGGAAGGGGTTAGGGCCAGAATAGTTTCTCTGAAAGCTCAGGAATGGAGGATGCTCCGACAAAGGGGTGTCTGAATTTTGAGCTTAAAAGCGACAGAACAGAATAAAGAAGTTATGTTTGGAATTGGGTTGGGTCTGCACGAAGTTGTAATGCCATCCATACACTACTCAAGTCATCTCAGAATCAAGTTGCCTCGAAATTCTTTATGGAGAGGCTGCTTCTAAGCAAGCAAAAGGAAAAACGGGACAAAAGGAACCCCTGGTCAAAAGGAAGCAAACAAAGCAAAAAAAAAAAAAAAAATGGGTCAAAAGGAATTTCTGCACGAAAGAAAGAAATCAAGGACAAAGCTACAGGAAATCAAGTTGTCAAAAACGGGTCAACTGCAAGCTCTCCGTTAAATTCAAGCCCATCAAGGGTAGATGACAGATCATTTCAGCCATAAGGACAAAGACCAAGCGGCTGCTCACATTTTGAAAAAGCAAGTTAAAAGAAGCAGTCATTTCCACGAATTGGATGACAACAAACACCTTGAAAATCAAGCGCCAAACATGGCACAAATACAAGTGTCCTTATAAACAAGGATCATTTCTCAAAACAAGAAAAATGAAGAGTCTCCTCAAAATTCCTTATGGAGAGGAGAACCATTGAGGAAATAAGTTTCAAATTCAGAGGAAGATAAAGTTCAAGAAAAGGAATCAAATTAACCTCAAGAATTCAAACATGGCGAAGCCACAAAAACATAAAAGCTTCTTCGACACTCAAGCCACTCAAGTTACCACCACAATGTGGGTATTCAAAACTCTTTGTGATGAATACAAGTCATGTTTCAGTCAACCAGTGGTAAAACCACTACAACAACAAAGTCACATTCGCCTAGGGTCATCACTATCATGCGAGCTCGAGTCAATAAGTTGATTCAACATCATCAAGTCGGGAATGAATCTCGCAAAGACCTCAAGCCGGGAAGGAATCCCGCGAAGAAATCAAGTTAGAAATGAATTCTGCACCAACATCAAGTCGGGAAAGAATCCCGCGAAGACATCAAGCCGGGAAGGAATCCCGCGAAGAAATCAAGTCAGAAATGAATTCTGCACCAACATCAAGTCGGGAAAGAATCCCGCAAAGACATCAAGCCGGGAAGGAATCCCGCGAAGAAATCAAGTCAGAAATGAATTCTGCACCAACATCAAGTCGGGAAAGAATCCCGCAAAGACATCAAGCCGGGAAGGAATCCCGCGAAGAAATCAATTCAGAAATGAATTCTGCATCAACATCAATTCGGGAAGGAATCCCGCAAAGACATCAAGCCGGGAAGGAATCCCGCGAAGAAATCAAGCCAGAAATGAATTCTGCATCAACATCAAGCCGGGAAGGAATCCCGCGAAGAAATCAAGCCAGAAATGAATTCTGCATCAACATCAAGCCGGGAAGGAATCCCGCGAAGAAATCAAGTCAGAAATAAATTCTGCATCAACATCAAGTCGGGAAAGAATCCCGCAAAGACATCAAGCCGGGAAGGAATCCCGCGAAGAAATCAAGTCAGAAATGAATTATGCACCAACATCAAGTCGGGAAAGAATCCCGCAAAGACATCAAGCCGGGAAGGAATCCCGCGAAGAAATCAAGTCAGAAATGAATTCTGCACCAACATCAAGTCGGGAAAGAATCCCGCAAAGACATCAAGCCGGGAAGGAATCCCACGAAGAAATCAATTCAGAAATGAATTCTGCATCAACATCAATTCGGGAAGGAATCCCGCAAAGACCTCAAGCCGGGAAGAAATCCCGCGAAGAAATCAAGTCAGAAATGAATTCTGTGTCGATATCAAGTCGGGAAGGAATCCCGAAGAAATCAAATCGAAAATGAATTCCACAATCAGCATTAAGGCGGAATTGAATTTTGCCCCAACAGCAAGTCGGAAATAAATTCCGCACCAAGACGGAAAGGAATTCCGCACTAACATCAAGACGGAGATGAATTCCGCACCAGCCGAGCACGAAGTTCGCATCCCAGAAGGAACTACGAAAGACCTGATTCTCCCCATCCCCCGAAGAGTTCTTGGAGATACGTAGGCAGCCGCAAAGGCACGGTCACAAACATAAGTCTGCATCATAAAAAGCATTTTCTCTTTGCCAATATAAAAAATTAAAAATAATAAAAAAAAGAGAAGAAAAGAAAAATAAAAGCTGGAGTTGAAAACCCAAAAGGGCGGCTTCAGGCAAGAATTGAGCCCGCTAGGCTGAAAACCCGGAAGGGCGGTCTAGGCAAAAGTTAGGGCAAAGAGCCTGCTAGAGTCGAAAACCTGTAAGGGCGGCTACTAGGCAAAAGTTAAGGCAAAAAGAAAAAAAGTGCTTTCAAAGGTCTCCTTGGGAGTATATAAATCATTTTGTCCAGGAATCACTGAGTTCCTCCGAGTCAAAATTCACTATAAGAAAAATTTGAGTCTCTAAATCGAGTCTCCAAAATCAAGTCTCCATCACCAGTGGTCATTCCACTACGAGTCACAAAAATCGAGTCATTCTCAAAAGCGTCATTCTTTGAGTCATTCCTCGAAAAAAAAAAGAGAGAGAGGAAAATGTCAATTCAATCCCCGGGGTTTCCGAAACAACCCTAAAAAATGTCAAGCATAATCGTTGAAAGGTAATTCTTTAATACCTCGTCTCCACTCGGACCATCGTTTCTTCGATCCTTTCAGATGAGCGATGTCATCCACATTGTCCGCTTCCTTGAGTCATATAAGTGGCTTCGTTCTCTTTGATTCCTCAATCGATTGGACAAGTACAACACCAATGTTTTGAGGTATTCCATGGTCAGCACCATTCTGGGGGCAAGAAGTGATAAGAACCTTCACCATTCTCCCATCACAGAAGTAATCACAGAATTTTTAGTCTTTCATTAAGAAGAAATTCTATTTCAGCTAATAAGGGCATCAATTCTCTCAAGCAGGGGGCAAAATCCTCCGAGTCGGATTCAGGGGCAAGTATTATAAAAAAAAAAAAAAAAAAAAAACAACCCAGGGTGAAACCCTAACCAAGAACCAACCATTTGTCATCCAAAACCAAGCCATTTGACCATTTGATCATTTCGACTTTAGGTGGACCCTTGGTTCTCAAAAAAAAAAAAAAAAAAAAAAAAAAACAAATCTCTTTTCAAGCCCTCATTAAGAGGCAAAACATTTTTTCAAGCCCTCATTAAGAGGCAAAATCTCTTTTCAAGCCCTCATTAAGAGGCAAAACGTCTTTCAAGTCCTCTAAGAGGCAAAACGTCTTTCAGGTCCTCTAAGAGGCAAAACGTCTTTTCAAGCCCTCTAAGAGGCAAAATCTCTTTTCAAGCCCTCATTAAGAGGCAAAAACGTCTTTTCAAGTCCTCATTAAGAGGCAAAACATCTTTTCAAGCCCTCATTAAGAGGCAAAATCTCTTTTCAAGCCCTCATTAAGAGGCAAAACGCCTTTTCAAGCCCTCATTAAGAGGCAAAACGTCTTTTCAAGTCCTCTAAGAGGCAAAACATCTTTTCAAGCCCTCATTAAGAGGCAAAATCTCTTTTCAAGCCCTCATTAAGAGGCAAAACGTCTTTTCAAGTCCTCTAAGAGGCAAAATCTCTTTTCAAAGCCCTCATTAAGGGGAAAACCTCTTTTTCAAGTCCTCTAAGAGGCAAAATTTCTTTTTAAGTCCTCAAAGAGGCAAAAACATCTTTAAGTTGCAAACATAGATCCATGCATTTGATCATTTCATTCCAAAAAAAAAAAAAAAAAAAAAAACCAACGGCGGGGTTTCCTCTTCTGCCCATCCTCAAAATTTGCTCCTTCAGATAGCCACTGGCTCTCTTAAATCATTTTTATGATAGCCAGTGGGGGGCAACTGTGAATACTCAAATTTTGAGGCTCAAAAGCCAGTTTTTCCGGACTGTAAACAGTCTGGCCTGCTACAGTGCCTTGCCAATTAGTTTGACTTTGCTACAGTAAGTTTGACTTTGCTAAAAGCCAATTTTCCCGGACTGCAAACAGTCCGGCCGGACCGGAGGCCATTTTGGAAGTTCACCGGAAGTATGCCAATATGGTACTTGAAACGTCCGGAAAATTACGAGGATCGCAGAACTGGTCCCGGAATAATTTTTGGAGGTCCGGAACTCCCGGAAAAGCCCCTAGAGCGAGATAGGGGGGACCACCGCACACAGTAGCTCCGGCCGCCGCACACAGCGGCAGCAGCCGCCCTGGACGGCGGCAGCGGCCGCCCTGGGCAGCCGCCGCGCCTCCTGGGCGGCAACTGCCGCCCAGCCAGGCGGCAGCAGCCGCCGCGCCTCCTGGGCGGCAGCTGCCGCCCAGCCCGGCGGCACCTGCCGCCCTGGGTCCAATTTTGGCCTATAAATAAGCCATTTTTAGCCTATTTTTGACACCCTTGTCTGTGTTGACGGACGATCTTCCTCCCTCCCACGCTCCTTGCGACTTCTTTACCGCTTTTTGCATTTTAATTCAATTTTTATTATATTTTGTGTTGATATTTGGACACTAAAATCAAATAAATTAAAATTAATTAATATTTCCCAAGCAAGGAGCTTAAATCTGGAATTAAGAAGCGGTCGTCAATTAAATCAGGTATGTAAACGAAACTCTGCCTATTTAATTTTAGCGCTTCATGCATATTTCTCTTCTACCCCTAACAATTCTATAATCGCATAAATGCATTCACGTCATTGAATTGGCAAATAAACTGCCTAAAATAAAAATGATTAAGCTTAAATGCCCGGTTAATTAATAATTGTGGTATTAAAGTTTAAATCCGACAATATCGACAAAAATGTCTAGTTAATCAATAACTATGGTGTAATTGTCTTTATTTCGAACACTTCGCCTAAAGGTCCAATTAATCGAATAATTGTGGTTAACGGCCTCAATCACGTTTTTTGGCGACAAATTGCCTACATTTAATCAATCATTTTGGCAACAAATTGCCTACTGTCTAATCAATTTTTTTAGCAAACAAATTGCTTAAAAAAGAGATTAACCATTTTTAGCGACGAATCGCTTAAAATCAATCTTTCGGCAAAATGCCTTAAAATCAATCAATTTTGGTAAAATGCCTTAAAATCAACCAATTTCAGCTCAAAGCCTTGAAATCAATCAATTTTGGCCAAAGGCCTTAAAATCAACCATCTTGGCGACAATCGCCTAAATCACATCGTTTTTTTGGCAACTAATTGCCAAAATTGACACATTTCAGCCAAAGGCCCTAAAATCAACCATTTTGGCGACAATCGCCTAAATTACACATTTTAACAAACGAATTGCTTAAATCAACACTTTTTGGCTAAAAGCCTTAAAATCAATCAATTTCGGCTCGAAGCCTTAAAATCAATCAATTTCGGCTCAAAGCCTTAAAATCAACAACTTTAGGCGATAAAATCGCCTAAATAAACCATTTTGGCTAAGAGCCTTAAAATCAACGATTTTGGCAACAAATCGCCCGACAACCGTTTTTGGCACAAATGCCTTAAAACCAACACATTTGGCGACGAACGCCTAATCGAATCAATCAATCCTTTGGCAAAATGCCTAAACAAAATGCACGAAGCATACACACACTCATGCATTAAGCATACTCCTTCAAAGCCCTTGAAACAAGGCCTATCGAACTACGTTGACTTTGATCTTCCATTCAAACGGAAGTACGTAGGCACGTTCGGGATTTAACCTCGGGTGGCAAGTCGAAATCACTTAAACATTTCATTTGGTCCAATTGCATCATTTACCCTGCAAAGCATTCATTCATTTGGTTAGTTCATCAGCATGACATAGTCTCGGGATCCACCTCGGGTTCGTAGACCATGCTTTAAACATTGGGTTAATTACTCTAGTAATTAGGTTAATTAAAATCGGAGTCACTTAGGGTTTTTCCTAGTTTACCCTAAAATAATTAAACAAGGTGGCGACTCATTCATTCACGTGCATTTCTGCCTTTAGTCACATGCATCCATATGCATCTGATGTTTTGGGGAGGGGTTCACAAGTAGCCGTCAGCTCTCCCTGCCTGTATTTAGCGTAAGTGTCGGGGGCTTGGAGATATAGCCAGCGTCTGGAGATGCTCAAAGCCGGAGTAGCAGAGCTTGGCCCGACGATCCGAGGTAAATCTATCCCGATCAGCTCCACCATCCGGTCAGGAGAAATCTCTGTCCTCCAGTCGTCATATAATTCGATCGAACGAGTGCCGAACGGGATTCCGGAGATCACTGAAAAATCCTCAGGGGTCATCGTCAACTCGCCCCAAGAAAAATGAAATGTATTAGTGGTGTCCCACCATCTCTCGGCCAAGGCGCACAGTAACTCCTTGTGACTGCTTCGGCCCATGTCATGATGCCTCAGGTAACCTAAATGGGACGGACTGATGATTGCCCCAATCGGATGATTAGGATCATATATCTCGAGCGGGATTTCAGACATAGAGGTCTCAACCACATCCACTTTGACACGAGGGTCCTGAAAAGGTAAGGCAATCTAAGAGTTATTCCTCAGTTCTTTACTAAGGATAATATCTTAGTCCCACCCTAGCATACATACTAAAAAAAAAAAAAAAAAAAAATCCGGCCGCAGAGGCCCGAAAATTCACATTTAGGCCATGGGGGCCTCAAAATTCGCCATTCGGCCACAGAGGCCTGAAAAATTCACAATTCGGCCACAGAGGCCCAAAAATTGACAGAACGGCCATGAAGGCCAAACAATCCACAAATCGGCCATAGAGGCCCAAAATTCACGATTCGGCCTAAAGCCCGAAAATTCCCAATTTTGACCCCTAGGGCCCAAAATGTATAATAAGTAATAATAATACAATAAAAGCGAAAGTGGGCTTACCTGGGCAAAGACGCCAGTCACGGAAGCATGGGTATTAGCATCCACCGTAAGATTGACTTCTTCAAGGGAAATTCCTAGAGAATCTAGAAAATCCTCACCACTGAGGTCCGAGGAAGCCATGGAGAGAGGAAGTTCAAAGCCTTGAAGGTTGAGAGAATTTGAAGAGAGTTCCTTAAATTGAAGAGTTTAGAATGAATGGAAATGAAAATTTCAAGCTATTTATAAGCAAATGGCTAAAGCACGGGTCTTTTAGACGCGTCCGATTTTCGCCTTCAAAATTTGTGTTTCAGACAACCACCGACTCCCATAAATCCTTTTTATGATCGCCGGTGGGGGGCAACTGTGAATACTCAAATTTTGAGGCTTGAAAAGCCTGTTTTTCTAGACTACAGGCACCCCGACCGGATCGAAGGCCATTTTGGAAGTTCACCGAAAGTATGCCAATATGGTACTTAAAACGTCCGGAATGTCGCGAGGATCGCGGAACAGGTCCCAGAATATTTTTCGGAGACCCGAAACTCCTAAAAACCCCTCTGAAGCGAAAAACCCAAGGGGTCGCCGCTGAGCACGGCGGCTCAGGCCGCCGGCGCCTGCCGCGGACCACCGGCGGCGCCTGCCGCCGGATGCCCAATTCTGCCTATAAAAATGGCCTCCGGGTCTTCATTTTGGCCACTTGGTCCGTATTGACGGATGCTCCTTCTCCCCCCATGCTCTTTGCGATTTCTTTTACCGCTTTCTTGCATTTTAATTCAATTTTAATTGTATTTTGTTGTGATACTTGACCACTAAAATTAAACAAATTAAAATTAATTAATATTTTCCCAAACGAGGAGCTTAATCTAGAGCTAAGAAGCGGTCGACGATTAAATCAGGTACATAAACGAAACCCTGCTCATTTAATTTTAACACTTCATGCATATTTCTCTTCTACTCTTAATAATTCTATAACTGCATAAATACATTCATGTCATTATTTAGGTAAATAAACTACCTTAATTAAGCACGATTAAGTCTAAATGCCCGGTTAATTAATAATCGTGGTGTTAGATCTTAAATCCGACAATTTTGGCTAAAGAATCTAGTTAATTAATAACTACGGTTCAATCGCCTTATTTCGAACAAATCTGGCTTAAGTCCAATTAATTGATAATTGTGGCTAAAGGCCTTAATCAATCGCGTTTTGGCAACAAATTGCCTACGGTTTAATCAATTTTTGGCAAACAAATCGCCTATAAATAAGATTAACCATTTTTAGCGACAAATCGCTTAAATCAATTTTTGACATAATGCCTTGAATTAATAAACTCATTTTGGCCAAAGGCCTTAAAATCAATCAATTTCTGCGACAATCGCCCAATCAACACTTTTGGCAAACACATTGCCAAAACCAACTCATTTTGGCCAAAGGCCTTAAAATCAATTAATTTCGGCGACAATCGCCCAATCAACACTTTTGGCAAACAAATTGCCTAACGCCTTAAAATCGACCATTTTCGGCTCAAAGCCTTAAAATCAACCATTTTCGGCTCAAAGCCTTAAAACCAACCATTTTCGGCTCAAAGCCTTAAAATTGACCATTTAAGGCTCAAAGCCTTAAAATCAACCATTTTCGGCTCAAAGCCTTAAAACCAACCATTTTCGGCTCAAAGCCTTAAAATTGACCATTTTTGGCAAAATGCCTTAAAATGAACCATTTTTGGCTAAAAGCCTTAAAATCAATCATTTTGGCGACAAATCGCCCGACAAAATCAATTTCGGCAATAATAAGCCCGAACATCAATTTTGGCAATAATAAGCCCAAATATCAACTTCGGCGACAAATGGCCCGACAACCATTTTTGGCACAAATGCCTTAAAACCGACATTTTTGGCGACGAACGCCTAATCGAATCAATCGATTCTTTGGCAAAATGCCTAAACGGACATGCACAAAGCATACACACACTCATGCATTAAGCATACACCTTCAAAGCCCTCTAAAAGAGGCCTATCGAACTACGTTGACTTTGATCTTCCATTCAAACGGAAGTACGTAGGCACGTTAGGGATTTAACCCCGAGCGGCAAGTCGAAATCACATGAACATTTTCATTGGTCCAATTACCTTGCAAAACATTCATTCATTAGGTTAGTTCATCAACATGACAGAGTCTCGGGATCCACCTCGGGTTCGCAGACCATGCTTTTAACACTGGGATAATTAATCTAGTAATTAGGTTAATTAAAATCGGAGTCACTTAGGGTTTTTCCTAGTTTACCCGAAAATAATTAAACGAGGTGGCGACTCATACATCCACGTGCATTTCTGCTCTTAATCACATGCATTCACATGCCTATGATATTCGGGGTAGGGGTTCACAACTTTCTGTCCTTTAAATTATTGTACTTTTATTTATTATTTTGTGGTTTTTGGTACTAACCCATGAACTTGACATGCATCGTTTTCTCATTTATCATATAATTGTATGAATTTATGGATGGATCATGTTTTGTGAATACCATTTGTATATTGTGTATATGTTTTGTGAATGATTCTTTATTGCTTTGGTTTTATTTTGTATTTGCCTAATGTAAAGGACCTTAATAGGTCCTATGTGTTGCTTGGATGTAATAGTTGGTTGGAAAATTTTATTAGGGTTTGGGCAGAATGTATTTTAGGAGGTTGATTGTAATATTTTCTCCTCACCTCCCCTCCTTTCTTTGGATGTTTTGCTTCATGTTTTATATATGAGATTGTTTGCATTTTGACATCCTTTCAAAATTACATTAAAACCATTTTTGCATCTCAATTTTAGTTAATCTTATTATTAACTCATTGTGAATTAATGGACAATGAGGAGGCTGGTTTAGACCAAGTGACTTGGTTGCCTAACACCTTTGTAATATCGTACCTAACTCCCTTACCTAGTCTCTGGTTTAAAACCGAGTCAGTCGATTCTAAAGAATCGACTAATTTGAGAATTTTCCCTAAAGAGGATGGCGATTCCAAAATAAAACTCTTACCAAAGTAAGAGAACCATTTTTGAGGGCTAATGAATGGGCCTAATAATGAAAACCATTTTACTAAATAAAACTAACCAAGCCCGCTCTCTTTTCCTTCAGTGGAAAAAATAAGCATCCTCCACCTATGGATTTCATCCTAGGTAGCGGCTCCCAACCAAACTGACTGGTCGACATTTAGCAGAATGTGTTGCACGACCTAAAATCCTCGATAAACGAGGCTAGAGTCAAGATCCCCTCCAAATTACACAATTTTCAATTATTTATGCTTTTAATGTTTGTCTATAATTGTCATGCATTATTAGTATGCTCATGCATCTTATAAATGTCATCCACGCAAAACAAACATTTTGATTTCTCAATTAATACCCAAACCATTGATTCATTTGGAAAGAAGTTGAAAACCTATCCCCAAACCTAATGATTCGAGGCTAGTGCTTTCATCCTAAAAGGCAAACTGAAAATAGAGTCAATCACGGGGTTTTTTCCTTAATCTTTTTCTCGAGAAAAAAAAATTAAGGTGGTGACTTTAACACATCACACCTTTAAAGCACTCCAAAGAGCCAACTCGGCACACATAAGCGCTAAATCGAGCCATAATCACAACAAAAAGGAACCATAAGGAGTTCGTACTAAAGAAGTTCTAGCAAATTGTAAAATGAAGGCTTGAATTATATTGCCAAAACTGAGAAATATATATACGACAGATGATGACTACTAGCAGCCATAAAGAACTCAACAACCTGAGATAATATCTTAACTAATACACAAAAATAACAGATAATGAAAGCCTACAATAAAGGAAAGATCATAACAGAAATATTATTCTGTTTTACACCCCCCTCAAGTTGTCAGGTAGTGCAACAACAGACTTGGGAAAAAGAACATGAATGGCACATTGTGATAGAGGCTTGGTGAGCAAATTTGCAACTTGATCTGCAGCATGAAGGTGACAAATATGCACTTGCCTTCCCTGAACTTGGTCACGGACAAAATGAAAATTAATGACAATATGCTTCATTTTACTATGGAACACTGGATTTTCACAAAGAAATGTTGTCCTAATATTATCACAGAAGATTTTTGGTATATCAACCAATGAAAACCGAAGCTCTTTCAATAAATTTGTAATCCAATTTGTTTCAGCTAAGGCAGCAGGAACCGCACGATATTCAGCTTCAGTTGAGGAATGTCAAACGGCTCATTGCTTTTTAGAAGACCAAGAAATAGGACTGTTACCAAGATATACAACAAAATCGGTAGTAGAAGTGTGATCAACTGGATCTCTAGCCCAGTTAAAGTTTGAAAAAATATGTAGTTTATTATCACTTTTCTTAGACAAAAGTAAACCATAATGTGCTGTTGATTTCAGATAACGAAGCAAGCGCTTAACTGCCGTCCAACGATCAGTAGAAGGACAATGCATAAACTGAGCAAGTTTATTCACCGACAAAGCAATATTAGGCTTGGTGAATGATAGATACTGAAGTTTGCCTACAATTCGCCGTTAAGAGGTGGCATCAACAAAAGTTTCAAGAAGAGACTTGGTGAGAACCGTAGAAGCACTCATAGGTGTAGAAACCCCTTTTGATTCGTGCATATTATTTTCTGCCAACAAGTCAGAAATATATTTGTGTTGAGAAAGAAGCAGCCCATTTTTTGAAGGAATAACCTCAACACGAAGAAAATAATTTAAGGTACCAAGATCTTTTAGTGAAAATTTAGTGGAAAGACTATGAATCATCTACTGAATAGCATTTATATTATTGCCTGTGATAATAATATCATCCACATAAACAAGTACGTAAATAATGAACCCAGATTTTTGCCACATGAACAAGGAGGAGTCAGACTTGGTTCGATAAAATCCCATAGACAAAAGATAACTAGTCAATACAGTGTACCATGCTCGTGGAGCTTGTCTTAAACCATAAATTGCTTTTTTTAACTTACAAACATAATGAGGCAGAAGAGGATCCTCAAACCCAGGTGGTTGACGCATGTACACCTCTTCATCAAGTTGGCCTTGTAGAAAGGTGTTATTGACATCGACTGATGAAGGAGCCAATTATTTTGAGTGACAAGAGTAAGAACAAGCCAGACAGTTGTCGGTTTGATCACCGAACTGAAAGTGGAATGAAAGTCAATTCCTAGCCTTTGAGTGAATCCCTTTGCAACCAATCGAGCTTTGAATCATTCAATGGAGCCATCTGGTTTGTACTTTATACGATATAACCATTTACAATCAACAATGTTAAGAGAAGAAGTATTAGGCACTAGATCCCAGGTTTGGTTTTTACGTAATACATCAAACTCTTCTGTCATAGCTTTGTTCTAGTGAGATTGTTGTTGTGTTTGCTTATAGGTTGTAGGGATTGTGATTAGTGGACCATGAGCAAGAAGAGATTTTACTATTTTTGGTTTACTAATGTGATTTTTGGCATGTGTAGTCATAGGATGAACATTTGTGGAGGGTGAATTGATAGATGGTTATAGGTTATTTGGTAAGGATGGTTGTGGGTTATTTGGATAAGGGTAGTGGAGCTGCTAAGGTTTTAGGTAGAGAAGGTGATACAGTACCTAACGGTGATGATGTAGAGATGGTTTATATAGCAAGAGCAGGAGCTGAGAGCGCCGAAATAATAGTAGGAAGTAATTCATTGAACTAAGGTGACGCAGAGTTCTTTGAAACAAAATGGTCAATAACATTTTTCGAGGTATGAATATGAAAATTTGATAAATGAGAGAAAATATTACTAAAAGGAAAATTGTTCTCAAAAAATAATACATCTTGTGAGAGATATATTTTAGAAGAATTCGGGTCGAAACATTGATGACAATAAAATTGGGTGGAAAAGCCTAAATAAACACATGGTTTTGATCATGGCTCCAATTTGTGTTTGGTAGAAGGCCGAAGCCAAGGATAACAGAGTGAACCAAAGGTACGAAGAGAATCAAGATTTGGACTTTCATGAAATAATAACTGATGTGGGCATTTGCCATTTAGAACAGGGGTGGGTAATTTGTTTATGAGGTATACAACTTGTGTACATGCAAAGCTCCAAAATTGAGATGGAAGTGAGGCCTAAGACATTAGTGTTTTAGCGGTTTCAATAATATGATGATGCCCCCGTTCAACAAGTGCAACACACTAAGGAGTATATGAGGTGAAATAAGATGTTCAATTCCATGAGTTTTTAGATAAGTAAACAGACTTTGAGAATCACCGCCATCATCAGTATAAAAAGATAAAATTGTGGAATTAGAACGTCTCTTAAGGAGTGGAAGCAAACTTGTAAAGACACTAGAAACTTCTTCTTTTGTTTTGAGATTTGTTGGCAAAGGCAGTATGTAAAGATTTCCAGGCTGTAAGGGCAGTGGGTGAAAGGGCAACTGGGGCGGCAAGTGTTGGATCAACAGAGGCCGAAATGGCATTATGAATCATCTTATCTTGACAAAACCAATGGTGATAGGCTGGGTTTGGTTGATTATTAGTAGAAAGTGTTTGTGAAGGGGCTGCAGTTGAGCCATCAAGATGGCCATATAAATTGTAACCATGAATGAGCATCTCTATTTGAGTTTTCCAAATAGTAAAATTGATAGGTAATTGGGCGGTGGGATTGAATTGAGTAATGGTTTGAGTATCAGTATTGACGATTGCGATAGAAAGAGCCACATTTGAAAAAAGAAATTGTCCTCGTTGGAGCGTTTACAACTCTGATACCATAAAGAAGTTCTAGCAAATTGTAAAATGAAGGCTTGAATTATATTGCCAAAACTGAGAAATATATATACAACAGATGATGACTACTAGCAGCTATAAAGAACTCAACAACCTGAGATAATATCTTAACTAATATACAAAAATAATAAATAATGAAAGCCTACAATAAAGGAAAGATCATAACAGAAATGTTATTCTGTTTTTCCTACCAATCTGTGATGAACTGACTAATGGGCCCATCTGGTTAGATTCCATCATTCGGATCTTTCCCATGGCGCTCGATTGGAGGCACACATGTATATACAAGATTTTATTATGAGATTTAATACTTCAAACATGAGAATGAGATATGACATGATGATGAGATTAAAGACTATTATAAGACGAATACATGTATGATAAGAAATATAACTTTATGGCTCTAGTAAACTTGGTGGGTGTCGGTAGTAAGATAAAGGTGTAGCGCCATATTATATTTTTGAAGTAATGTTATATAGATATCCAAAGTGACTCTATTATATGGCACACAATATCCTCTGCTTGAGCTAACGAGCTCTTGTGATTTTCTATTAAGGCTTTTGTGCCCTCTATTTAAGTCTCTATTTCATTTATCTACCTTATTAATCCTACTAAGTATTTATACGGGGCCTAATAAATAAAATGTATGGTATTTAAGATTTTCATCATGCTAAATAATAAGAACTTGTGTATACATGTTTTTTGATAAAGAAATCAAATAGTAAATTGACTTGGCTAAGTAAAAATGCTTAAACCTAAAGAATTCATGTGGCTAATTTTATTTTTAGATTAAGCTTGTATTAGCAAAGGTAAGAATGCATAATTATAATTAATGGTTTTCAAGTATAAACAAAATGTTTCAATGAAGAAATTTTGCATTTCCTTTAACTTTAACTAGGCAGTTTCCTGTGTTTCGCATGGCTATATATTGTTTCTTTTTTTTAAGTGAAAAATATATGTAGTAAATACTTTGTTAAACAATTAATGTGCATACAATGCATGTACAATATAATTTAAATGTATTACGTAGAATTAAAATTTTTATTCTATGAAACATCACTCTTAAAATAGCATGTGAAGGAAAATAAGAAGACAAAAAAGTTAAATCATAAGTGAACATTAAGAATTGTTTAAAAGTCATAAATAAGACAATAATTTTTAAAGAGCTATTATATGTAAAATCCATAAAAGTCATAAATTATAGAGAGGTAAGTAACATATTTTTTCTAGAAAATTTTCAATTTTTCCTAATTAAGTTAAAACCAAAGGCTCACATTTTAGAAAGTTCTACTCTTCAAAGAGAGCGTCATGTCAGTATCTGATAAGTGTAAATTTTATAGTGTTTTTAATATAGTTTTTATTAGAATTTTAGTAAGTTTTTATTTCTTTAATTTAATTTTAAATCACTTTTAGTGTAATTGTGTTTAAAAGCTTCCTTGGTCTTTAATCCGCTTGATCTAAGAGAAAATTGCAGAAATTTGGCGCAGAAAAGAACTTTAGAATGCAAGGCACTCAGCTTCTAGCACGCCCAGCCCGTGCTGGAAGGCACGCCCGTGCTAGAAGCCAAGTAAACCAAAGGAGAGACAGAAGAGAGCACGGCCAGGGTGTGTCAAACGGCACGGCCGTGCTATAATGGGACCAGGGCGTGTCAAGCATAGCACGCCCATGGCATCTCTAGACAGACTTCCAGAGAAGAGCACGCCCAAGCCGTGCTATGTAGCACGCCCGTGCCTCAGTACTTCACTAGCCCGTGCTACCTAGCACGCCCCGTGCTTCACTAGCCAGACCTCCAGACTACAGCACGCCCAGACCGTGCCATGAAGCACGCCCGTGCTGCCCAGGCGGAACCAGCGTGAATTTAACACGCAAATCAAGCCTTTCTCACATGGGCCGACTTCAGGGAGTTTCCTAAACACACTGAACAAGACCTGGACCTATTCTTGAAGAAAAAGGAGTCCTAATCAAGAAGAAATCAAGAGCCTAAACAGTTATGATCTCCTATAAAGGATTTTGCACTAAATAAGGATTCTATTTCCTAAAAGGAGTCAGACTTGCCTTCAGGACCTCTATATAAAGAAAGAAACTTCTCATAGCAAGGGATCTCATTTTTTTTTTTAGGCAATTTCTTTACATAATTCTTTCTCTCTCTCAAAGAATTCAAGCATCAAACAATTGTGCCAAGATTCAAGGAAGCCATCAACATAGTTGTGATACAGTTTTTATTCTAAACTCTTCATCTTGTTTCTTTCCTTTATTATTGTCTTTAAATATGATGAATGTTCCAAGCATGATTGAGTTTAATTTAATTACTATGTCCAGCTAAACTCTTATACTAGGGATTTGATGTAACTTAATTTAATTCCAGTCTATAATATTAGATTTGTTTTTCTTTGTTCTCGTTATAAATTATTATTGTGCTTAATGCTTCCAGGCAGAAAATTTCCCTTGGATTGAGTTATTTCAATAACTACATTCGGGAGAAGGGTTATTGATATGAAAAAGATAATAATTTACTTGAGAATAATAACTTGATGCGGAAGCTATATGGTTTGACTCAAGGGAGACTTTCATAAGTTAATAAATTGTTAAGTTGTGGACTCATAAAACAACCATAAAACCTAATGATCTGATTTATGTTTAATTTCACTATTAAAAGTTAAGTAACTAAACTGGATTAGAATAGCTAACAATAAATCGGGAGAGCTTATTAGAAATTTTAGGGTTGTTTCTCCTACTTGAACAATTAAAGTTGATTAATGAACTAATAGTATAAGCTGGATAGAATTAAGTGAAATCAAATTCCCTAGTAATCTACTTCTCTGATTTCTTTTCACCTGAATTTTTGTGTTTGATTTCTTCTGTTTCTATTTTAAATTTTATTTACCTTATAGCAAATCTCTTTTATCATCGTCTAAATAATAATAGGTTAACACAATTTTGGTAATTGATAAACAATCCCTGTGGATACGATACTCTCTCACTCTATATTACTTGTAGCGATTTCGTACACTTGCGAAAACCGCTGTCAAGTTTTTGGCGCCGTTGCTGGGGATTGGCGTATCAATATCAATACGAATTACCCTGTTATTAATTTAGACACTCTTTCGTTTTTATTTAATTTTCTTTTAAGTACTGTTCCAGGTTGTTTTATGCAAAGGAGATCAAGGAGGACTGAACCTCTAATCTTTGATCCGGAAATTGAACGAACTCTTCGAAGGCTCAACGCTGTAAGAAAACCACAAGAAGTAAAAATCGAACAACAGGCAGACATGGCTGACGAAATCGAAAACGAGAACATAGTTGGACCACCACTTCAACATCCGGTCCGTACCTTAAGGGACTATACAACACCTAATCTGAATGGGACAACCTCAAGTATTACTAGACCTAGGGTAGAAGCTAATAACTTTGAGATTAAACCCGCAATCATTCAAATGCTCTCTACCTCGATCCAATATGGAGGTTTGCCTAGTGAAGATCCTAATGCTCACATCACCAATTTTCTGGAAATTTGTGACACATTCAAACAAAATGGTGTTTCTGAAGATGCAATCAAATTAAGACTTTTTCCATTCACTCTTAGGGATAAGGCTAGATCATGGTTACAATCGTGTCCCGCTGGAAGTTTTACAACATGGGATGAATTAGCTCAAAACTTTCTAGCGAAATTCTTTCCATCCTCAAAAACCACCAAGTTGCGCAATGAGATAATGACATTTGCTCATCATGATCAAGAGAGCTTGTACGAAGCTTGGGAAAGATTCAAGGACTTGCTAAGGAAGTGCCCGCATCACAGTTTGCCCAAGTGGACAGGTACAAACTTTTTATAATGCATTATCACCTAATATTAAAATCACTTTAGATGCAGCTGCAGGTGGATCCTTTGAAAAGAAAGGAATTGATGAAGCATATGAGTTAATAGAGGAAATGGCAAGCAACAGCCATTACCAAAACAATACCGAAAGAAGAAGGACCGCAGGAGTCTATGAAATAGACGCCATTACAGCACTTAATGCCAAGGTAGATAACATGGTAAGGAAATTGGACATGTTAACTACTAATCCTGTAAATTCTGTTATGCAAGTGTATGATAGGTGCAATGGACAACATGGAATTGGGGAATGCATCATGGACTCTTTAAATCCACCAACTTTGGAGCAAGTGAACTATGTGATGAATCAAGGAAGAAAGAATTATCCTTATTCAAATTCATATGATAACAGGCTAAGAAATCATCCTAATCTATCATATGGTAATCCTAACAATGCCTTGAATGCACCACCTGGTTTCCATCCTCCGGAAAAGAAATCTCATGATGACCTCCTCACTGCTCTTTCCAAATCACACATGGAATTCATGAATGAAACTAGAGAGAACCATAAAATCCAGCAGGCTGCAATAAGAAATTTGGAAATTCAGCTAGGACAGTTCACAAACATGATGGCATCTCGACCTTAAGGTACGTTACCTAGCAATACTGAAAAGAATCCAAAAGAACAACTGCAGGCTATCACCTTAAGGAGTGGCAAACAATTAGATGAACCACTGAGGAAAGAAAAGGAGGAAAAAGAACAATCAAAAGTGCCTATCATTGATTTAGAGGAAAAAGAAGAGGTAAAACCCTATGTTCTCCCTGTTCCCTTTCCACAAAGATTAAAGAAAGCACAAGATGACAAGAGCTTCCTCAAGTTTCTGGATGTGTTTAAGAAGCTTCAAATAATATTCCTTTTGCTGAAGCTCTTGCTCAAATGCCTAGCTATGCTAAATTCCTAAAAGATATATTGAGCAAGAAACGAAAAATTGATGATCAAGAAACGGTAATGTTAACCGAGGAGTGCAGTGCAATTATTCAAAACAAACTGCCTCCAAAGTTAAAAGATCTAGGAAGTTTTTCTATCCCTTGTAACATTGGTAATCTTGACTTTGAAAAGGCTTTGGCAGATTTAGGTGCTAGCATTAATCTTATGTCCTATGAAGTTTTTAAGATGCTAGGTATGGGAGAGCTCAAACCAACAAGGATGTCTTTGCAATTAGCAGATCGTTCAATTAAATATCCTAGAGGGATTGTAGAAGACGTGCTTGTAAAGGTAGGTACATTCATTTTTCCTGTTGATTTTGTTATTCTTGATATTGATGAAGACAGGGAAGGATCTCTAATCCTTGGAAGACCTTTTCTTGCAACTGCAAGAGCATTGATAGATGTCTATGAGGGTAAGTTGACTCTTAGAGTTGGACAGGAAGAGATTGTATTTGATGTACTTAAATCTTGTAAACTCCCTATGGATCATGGAGACTGTTTTAGAATTGACATAGTCGATGAATGTGTGGAAACCACTTTGCATGTTAAAAATAATGCTAATGAGTCAAGCATCTTGAATGAAAAAGAAAAGGAACTCCCTAAGCATGAACTGAAACAACTTCCACCTCATTTAAAACATGCATTTCTAGGTGAGAACCATTCTTTTCCTGTTATTATTTCTTCTCACTTAACGCTTGATCAAGAGGAAAGGTTGTTGCAGGTTTTACAAAGGCACAAGAAAGCATTAGGATGGTCTATCTCAGATCTATAAGGAATAAGCCCAAGTGTGTGCATGCATAAAATCTTGATGGAAGAAAACTACAAACCTTCAATCGAGCACCAAAGGCGACTGAATCCTAACATGAAGGAGGTAGTTAAGGCTGAAATTATTAAACTCTTAGATGCCGACATCATTTATCCAATTTCAGACAGTAATTGGGTAAGTCCTGTCCAAGTTGTTCCAAAGAAGGGAGGTATGACTGTTATTTCTAATGAAAACAATGAATTAATCCCCACAAGAACAGTCACAGGTTGGCGTGTGTGTATAGATTATAGAAAATTAAATAAAGCAACACGCAAAGATCACTTTCCCCTCCCCTTTATTGATCAAATGCTTGAAATACTTGCAGGTTATCCGTTTTATTGTTTCTTAGATGGCTATTCAGGATACTTCCAAATACCTATAGGCCCTGAAGACCAAGAGAAAACTACTTTCACTTGTCCTTATGGCACTTTTGCCTATAGGAGAATGCCTTTTGGGCTATGCAATGCCCCTGCAACCTTTCAAAGGTGCATGATGTCCATCTTTTCTGATATGGTGGAAAAATTTATTGAAATATTCATGGATGATTTTTCTGTATTTGGTTCTTCCTTCGATGCATGCCTTCATAATTTATCTTTAGTGATGCAACGATGTGAAGATACTAACCTTGTGTTAAATTGGGAAAAATGTCACTTCATGGTTAGTGAAGGTATTGTCCTAGGGCATAAAATCTCTTAAAAGGGGATTGAAGTAGACAAGGCAAAAATTGAGGTAATTGAAAAACTATCTCCCCCTAACACAGTGAAGGGCATAAGAAGTTTTCTTGGGCATGCAGGGATTTACAGGAGATTCATAAAGGATTTCTCAAAAATCACTAAACCTCTTTGCAATTTGTTAATTAAAGATGTTCCATTTGATTTTGACAAAGAATGTTTAGATGCTTTTAACAGGTTGAAGAAGGAGTTAATCTCAGCCCCGATCATCACTACACCAGATTGGACTTTACCTTTTGAGCTTATGTGTGATGCTAGTGATCATGCTGTAGGAGCTGTTCTTGGACAAAGAAAAGACAAGAAGTTGCATGTTATTTATTATGCAAGTCGCACATTGAATGATGCGCAATTAAACTATGCAACTACAGAAAAAGAATTACTAGCTATTGTTTTTGCTTTTGACAAATTCAGGGCATATCTAATTGGAGCTAAAACAATAGTCTACACAGATCACTCCGCCATCAAATACTTGCTGGAAAAGAAAGATGCAAAGCCAAGACTCATTCGTTGGGTACTTCTATTGCAAGAATTTGACCTAGAAATTCGCGACAAAAAGGGGACCGAGAACCTCGTTGCTGACCATCTTTCCAGGCTTGAATTGAGGGAACAAGACACAAGCGAGCTACAAATCAATGAAAGCTTTCCTCATGAGCAACTTCTTCTATTGGCAAATGCTCAACCCCCCTGGTACGCTGACATTGTTAATTATCTTGTTTGCAAAATTCCTCCTCCCAATTTTTCTTACCAACAAAGAAAAAAATTTTTTCATGATATCAAATTCTACTATTGGGAGGAGCCATTTTTGTTCAAGTATTGTAGTGATCAGCTCTTCAGGAGATGTATACCGGAAACTGAAATAGAAAGTGTCCTTAAATTCTGCCATTCAATGGAATGTGAAGGCCACTTTGGAGCAAACAAGACAGCTGCGCGTATACTAGAAAGTGGTTTGTATTGGCCTAATCTTTTTAAAGATGCTTATAACTATGTTCGTCTTTGTGATCGTTGTCAAAGGTTAGGTAACATTTCGAAGAGACATGAAATGCCCCTGAACAGCATCCTTGAAGTCGAAATCTTCGATGTATGGGGTCTGGACTTTATGGGACCTTTTCCACCATCATATTCAAATCAATACATTCTAGTGGCGGTGGATTATGTGTCAAAGTGGGCAGAAGCTATTGCTCTTCCAAATAACGATGCCAAAAGTGTGATGAGTTTCATCAAGAAAAACATTTTTACAAGGCATGGAACTCCCAGGGCGATAATCACGGACGGAGGTAAGCATTTTTGTAATAGATATTTAGACTCCCTTCTTGCAAAATATGGTGTCACTCATCGTGTAGGTACTCCATATCATCCTCAAACCAGTGGACAAGTAGAGGTCACTAACAGAGAAATCAAAAAGATCCTCGAAACCACTGTTGGACAATCGAGAAAGGATTGGTCCAAAAAGCTAGACGATGCTCTATGGGCCTACAGAACGGCATTCAAAATGCCTATAGGTATGTCTCCATATCGCATGGTGTATGGTAAGGCTTGTCATCTTCCTGTAGAGTTAGAACATAAGGCGTTTTGGGCCATTCAATTTTTTAACTTTAATGCAAAGGAGGTTGGTCAAAAGCGATTGCTACAGCTAAACATGATGGATGAAATGCGCCTTCACGCTTATGAAAATGCCAAAATATACAAAGATCGCACTAAACAATGGCATGATAAGCGCATTATCATGAGGGATCTAAAGGTAGGCCAGCAGGTGTTGCTCTATAACTCTAGACTTCGGCTATTTCCTGGTAAGTTGCGCTCTAGGTGGTCTGGACCATTCACAATCAAGGAAATCTTTCCTCATGGCGCGATTGAAATAGTGGATGGTAAGTCGAATCGAAGTTTCAAGGTAAATGCTCAATGTTTGAAAAGCTATTATAATGAAACCTTTGAACCCATCAAGACTACAATTGGTCTTGCTTAGCCTAAATTAAGATAAGTGCGTCGAACTTAACGACGTTAAACAAAAGTGCTCATGGGAGACAACCCATCTATTTTTATTAAATTTTCGTCCATTAATTTATTTTTATTCCCTATTTTATTTGTCAAAATCCCAAATTTCCTCCATAAGTGTTCTTTTGTTTAGTTAAGAGTTTTTGTAGGAAAAAGTGGAAATCCAGAACCAAGCACGCCCTAGCCGTGCTGGGTGGCACGCCCGTGCCATGAGATGAGAAGCCAGCCCACCCAGGCGTGCCCCGAAGCACGCCCGTGCATTTTTTCCAAGGTGTTGATACTTGAAGGTCAGAGAAGAGCACGCCTCATGCGTGCCCATCAGCACGCCCGTGCCATAGAAAAGAGATTAACACACTTGAAGGTCAGAGGAGAGCACGCCCTAGCAGTGCTAAGTGGCACGCCCAAGTCGCACTACGAAGCAAGTCTCAGCAAAGAAAAACGCCCAAGTCGCGAGCGCGACATTCACAAGCGCGAGCGCGACAATTAGAAAAGAGAGTCAGAAGATTTGCCAGCAAACTCGTGAGCGCATCTCCCATATACACGGGCGCGAGCTGAAGTCGCGAGCGCGACATTCATATGCACGGGCGCGAGAAAGCACCTTTGAGAGGCGGAAAGTTTGCCAGCAAATACGCGAGCGCGACATTCCTATACGCGGGCGCGAGCTGAAGTCGCGAGCGCGACCTTCATATGCGCGGGCGTGAGAAAGCACCTTTAAGAGGCAGAAAGTTTGCCAGCAAATTACGCAAGCGCGATTTTCATATGCGCGAGCGCGAAAAGAACTTGAGAGGCAGAGAAGAGCACGCCCAAGCCGTGCTATGTAGCACGCCCGTGCCAGGTACGCCACTTTTGTTGTTTTGCAGGTCAGAGGGGAGCACGCCCAGGCCGTGCTCATCAGCACGACCGTGCCACGATCAGACCAGCTCATTTATTGGCGCCCCTATTTAAAGAGCACGCCTCCAAACCTTCTCTTTTCCATCTCGCACGCCCTAGCCGTCAACTCCTTTCTCTCAAACTTTCTCTTTTCTTCTCCCTTTTCTCTCAAATCAAACACTCTCCACCCAAAATTTTCACATAATCAAATCCAACAATGCCTCCTAGATACAAACGTAGCAGACCCGCATCATCCGTTGCTGCTCGGAAGCGTTCGACTACGCGATCCTCCACGGCTCCTCAACCTCCTTCACCTCCTGCCATTCCATTCGAATTTGCCTTATCCGATCAACAAGAAAGGTACACAAAATTATCTCTTCGGCCTATTTTACCGAATAGATTTATCGATGAGGCTGCCTTAGCGCAAGTGGGTCTTAGGGATATTGTGTTAGACCCTCTTAAGAGAATAGGATGGGGGGAATTTATTGATATGAAGGACTTAGTCTATGCCCCTCTAACTCTAGAATTTTTGAGTTCCTATTCCTCTTTTATTCGGTTTTTACCTACATCTCCACCGAGCAAGATTAGGTTTCGACTGTCTAGCCAGGATTTTGAACTGTCTGTGAATGAGATCAGCCAAATTTTTGGGTTTCCCACAGAAAACAGTCAAATACAAGTGCCTAGTGATTTTAATGCATATACTACATGGCAAGAATTTACCGGTGAAGTAAATTATAATCCTAGATATTCAAAGGCATCCAAATTAAGAAAACCTTCCTTGCGATACATTCATAAATTTTTGTCCAACACTATATTCGGAAGGAGTGAAAGTGATGGGGTGTTAGGTTTGAATGAATTATATTTTCTGTGGGCGATTGAAAATGGGGTTTTGTTAAATGTTGGATATTGGCTCTGCCAGAGATTTGCAAAGGTGGCTCGAGCCGACAAAGGAGCTATAATGATGGGGTGTTTTGTGACCCGCATTGCTAGATACTTACAGGTTTGGCAACCACCTAGATCAGTACATGAGAGTGTTGGAGGGGGGTGTGGCACCCGACTAGATTTGGATGTTATGATCCACATGAAATTAGTTGAAAAGGTCGGCGATACATACCGAGTAGTGGGTGCTCCAGAGGTCGATACTGATGAGGCAGGAACAGAGGCAGCAGATGGTGCTAACATGGAGGAGGACAATCCTCCACCTTTTACCTCTTCTTTTGGTGCAGGTACATCCGGTGCTGGTCCATCATTCCAAGGCACATCCAACATGTCCAATGATGAAGTCCTTGCAAGGATGATGTCTCGAATGGACCTCTTTGACACGCGCCTTAGTGGAATGGAAACAATGATCATAGACCGTTTCCAGTCCATTGAGATTATGAATGGCAGTCTTGATTCTAGGATGGACACCATGCAAGGACAACTGCAGACCATCCTCCAGCTTCTACAGCCACCTCCACCACCGGAGAATTGACGGATTTCTCACTCTTCTTTTCTTTTGTTTTATTTCTATTTAATTTTTCTAATACATTGTCTTGGTTGCTTTCATTTTAGTTTGTTTGTTATTTGAATTTTTATAACTTTTTAGTAGTTTTTGTTCATCATGTTTAGTTGCTCTTTTAGCTAAGACATTTTCCACCACCTTTCTATTGTATTGTTCAATACAATGTTGGTAAGTTTTTCTTCTTCTTTCTTACTGCTTTCCTTCAAGTAATGCAATAAGTTTGGGGAATTTAAAGGGAATTTTAGCTAAAAACTTTTGTTGTTTTTGCTTAACATGGTTGGAATGATTACAAGTAAGCTTGAAGGTTCTCATGTCTAGTAATAAGTGTTAAACATAATTGATTCTTAATTCTAGCATATTTAAGTTTTGAATTTGAAATTTTGATTTAAATATGTTCATTGATCTAAATTATTTGTTTCTAGATTTTTAAACACTGATTTTTATGAGAATTATGATGTATAGGTGTGTTTTACTCTAAAGTATTGCAAGAACCCGGCATTCCTAGAACAAAACTTAGAAATCCCTTCGAGGCGAAAAAATTTAAATGTTTACTTTTTGAAAGAGATGATTTAGGCAATTTTTGTTGAAACCTATATGTAGCCTAGACCACCTAAACAAAAATATATGACCTTTGAAACCCACTTTGAAGCCTTAAAACCGTAAAATTTTCTTCTTCACCCTCAATAAACCAAGCCATTAAAGCCAAAATTCAAATTTCCTACCCTAAGTACAAAGGATTTTATGATTGAAAGATTCGATTTTTAATTAGAATGTAGCAACAAAAGAGGGAGAATTCATCAAATAAATACTAGCAAATAAAGAAAAGAAGAAAGAATCAAGAAAGAGGCACATGAAAAGCAATCAAAAGAATTCAAGAAAAATAGAAAAAGGGCAAGGAAGAAAAGTGCCAAAATATTAAGAAAAGAGCTTGTCCAAGATGCCTCTAGCTAGTAAAAAAGTTTCAAAACAAGACACTCCCTAGAACTAGAAGAAGTTCAATTAAAAAAAAAAAAAAAAAAAAAAAGAATCTTGAAAGTTATACATTCTTTTGTACTCTTTGTCTACATTTTATCCCTCTCTTTGATTAAGCAAAAATTTACACCAAGAAAGCCCCATTACAACCCAAAATAAAGACCTTCTGATCTTTTAATCGTATACATTTATATCGTGGAGAAAGGATGACTAATTCTGCATATGGGAATGCCACTTTTTATCAATTGTCTTATTTTTAAATGCTTTAGATGATTCATGTCCTGTTTATCATAATTTGAATAAGTATTAGTGTTGACAATCTCTTTAAACTTGTATTTTACTCAATGAATGTGTTTTATTCAAAAATAAAAGTCAAATTTAAGTATGATTAGCATGGAGAACGATTGAGTTTATTCACTTGTTTACTAATCATGATATCATGAAAGATTATGGAAATCATCTCCAACCATGTTAAACTAGTGTCGTCAAATTATTTTTCCTTTAGTTTTGTTGCTTGAGGACAAGCAATGGTTTAAGTTTGGGGAATTTTGATAAGTGTAAATTTTATAGTGTTTTTAATATAGTTTTTATTAGAATTTTAGTAAGTTTTTACTTCTTTAATTTAATTTTAAATCACTTTTAGTGTAATTGTGTTTAAAAGCTTCCTTGGTCTTTAATCCGCTTGATCTAAGAGAAAATTGCAGAAATTTGGCGCAGAAAAGAACTTTAGAATGCAAGGCACTCAGCTTCTAGCACGCCCAGCCCGTGCTGGAAGGCACGCCCGTGCTAGAAGCCAAGTAAACCAAAGGAGAGACAAAAGAGAGCACGGCCAGGGTGTGTCAAACGGCACGGCCGTGCTATAATGGGACCAGGGCGTGTCAAGCATAGCACGCCCATGGCATCTCTAGACAGACTTCCAGAGAAGAGCACGCCCAAGCCATGCTATGTAGCACGCCCGTGCCTCAGTACTTCACTAGCCCGTGCTACCTAGCACGCCCCGTGCTTCACTAGCCAGACCTCCAAACTACAGCACGCCCAGACCGTGCCATGAAGCACGCCCGTGCTGCCCAGGCGGAACCAGCGTGAATTTAACACGCAAATCAAGCCTTTCTCACATGGACCGACTTCAGGGAGTTTCCTAAACACACTGAACAAGACCTGGACCTATTCTTGAAGAAAAAGGAGTCCTAATCAAGAAGAAATCAAGAGCCTAAACAGTTATGATCTCCTATAAAGGATTTTGCACTAAATAAGGATTCTATTTCCTAAAAGGAGTCAGACTTGCCTTCAGGACCTCTATATAAAGAAAGAAACTTCTCATAGCAAGGGATCTCGTTTTTTTTTTTTAGGCAATTTCTTTACATAATTCTTTCTCTCTCTCAAAGAATTCAAGCATCAAACAATTGTGCCAAGATTCAAGGAAGCCATCAACATAGTTGTGATACAGTTTTTATTCTAAACTCTTCATCTTGTTTCTTTCCTTTATTATTGTCTTTAAATATGATGAATGTTCCAAGCATGATTGAGTTTAATTTAATTACTATGTCCAGCTAAACTCTTATACTAGGGATTTGATGTAACTTAATTTAATTCCAGTCTATAATATTAGATTTGTTTTTCTTTGTTCTCGTTATAAATTATTATTGTGCTTAATGCTTCCAGGCAGAAAATTTCCCCTGGATTGAGTTATTTCAATAACTACATTCGGGAGAAGGGTTATTGATATGAAAAAGATAATAATTTACTTGAGAATAATAACTTGATGCGGAAGCTATATGGTTTGACTCAAGGGAGGCTTTCATAAGTTAATAAATTGTTAAGTTGTGGACTCATAAAACAACCATAAAACCTAATGATCTGATTTATGTTTAATTTCACTATTAAAAGTTAAGTAATTAAACTGGATTAGAATAGCTAACAATAAATCGGGAGAGCTTGTTAGAAATTTTAGGGTTGTTTCTCCTACTTGAACAATTAAAGTTGATTAATGAACTAATAGTATAAGCTGGATAGAATTAAGTGAAATCAAATTCCCTAGTAATCTACTTCTCTGATTTCTTTTCACTTGAATTTTTGTGTTTGATTTCTTCTGTTTCTATTTTAAATTTTATTTACCTTATAGCAAATCTCTTTTATCATCATCTAAATAATAATAGGTTAACACAATTTTGGTAATTGATAAACAATCCCTGTGGATACGATACTCTCTCACTCTATATTACTTGTAGCGATTTCGTACACTTGCGAAAACCGCTGTCAGTATCGAACAAATCTTCATGATGGTCTCCTGTGCTTGTTTAAAGTCCTAAAAATAAAAT
This sequence comes from Jatropha curcas, assembly GCF_041381405.1. Taxonomy (NCBI): domain Eukaryota; kingdom Viridiplantae; phylum Streptophyta; class Magnoliopsida; order Malpighiales; family Euphorbiaceae; genus Jatropha; species Jatropha curcas. The sequence goes on from NC_143159.1 coordinate 14,411,639, forward strand.
AAATAAAAATAAATAAATAAATCTGGAAGGTCAAAATTAAGACAAATAAAAGAAATATAATAAAACAAAATGAATAAAATAAAAAATTAAACAATGAAGACAGTTAAAACCATTAATTGGTGAGCTGTCTTTGATCAACGGGTGCGTAAAGACTTGCTACTGGTACATAAGCCTTAACAATAAGTGTGTAAGCCTTTTATGTACTGGTCTATCTCTAATAAATGAATGGACAACTAGTGCGTAAAGGATTATTACTGATACGTAAGGCTTAACAACAGGTGCCTAAGCCTCTTGCATATCAGTCTGTATATGATATAAGCAAGATCGAGATTCCAACATTTTTATAGACAAATATCACTCAAATGAGCCATAAAACAACAGATTCCTCATTCATAATATAAAATTATGTTTAACCAATTACTTCAATAGAAATCAGATTTAAACCAAAAAATAAAACAACATTAATGAACTCTTTCAAAAGTATTTAGGAAAATCAAATACCTCTAGTTTAGATTAGATTGTTGAGTTTGAGAACTCAAAATCTAAACACTTATAAGGTATAGACTATAAATAGTAACTATCTTTAACTAGAAAAAGAGAGTTATCAATTAATCATATATAAGAACAACAAAACAGCATGAGTTTCAGATGTATTAATGCTCTCAGTTCAAGAATATTTTCTTTACCTTCTTCGATTCTTGAATTAATTTTTGTTGATTTGTCGTCCAAGATATTATCCTCTTATTCGTATCTAGGAGTTCATCTCTTTTCTTCGTTTCTTTCTTGCTATTTACGTTTTCTGCTCTTTTCTTTTACCTGCTGTTTTTCTTTTTTTTCCTGCCCTTTTTCCCTCTCTCTTCTCCCCCTTTTTTATTTTCACTTTCTCTCCCTCTTATTTAACGTGTTGTGTTTTTTATTTTGCTAGTTTTTCCCCCTTTTCACTCCCCTTGGACTCTTCTTCTCTCCTCAATCCTTATCTCTTCCTTCTTTTTTCTACAACTCTCTTTTATTTATTCTCAAATAATTACTAATTGTTTTAGAGTAATTACTAATTATTTTTGGATTTTATCTTTTTGGGCTATCACTAATAATTGATGGATTTTTACTAAATATTTTTAGGCTTTAAATATATTCTTAACCTAATCCAAAATTCAATTATAAAATATAGCCCAATATATGTAGAAAAAATATAAACCATGCAATCCAAAAAATTTCTAACGCTAATTAATTAGAGAAACGAAGGATTTTCATCATCAAGCATAAGAGTAAAAATCAAGCGTTAACAACCTTTAATTGACATGGAAATGGATTCTAAGACTAAATAATAAATGCCTTTGAAGAAGTTTGGGACTTTATATGACGAAAAATTGAATAACTTGAACATAAATTTTCTAGACTTAATGAACACTTTCAAAATGTGAAGATTGATGGACTTAAAGAGTATTTTTTGACAAAACTAAGGAAAATAGAATTTTTCTAAATTCATGGCATCTTGGCCGAATGTTTATGGGGACTTAACTTGAACAATTTGACCTTTTTTCCTTGAATAAATTACTTCCTTGAATTTCCTACAAGTGATAGAACTTATGTCTATTGGTGATTTTAAGTTTAAGGAAAACTTGAGTTTCTTGTAATTGAATTTGGTTGAATGAAAGAGAAATCCTAGAACATGTGCTTTTGAATTGGATAATGCTTACTACTATAAAAATCATGATTTTGGTAAGTGCTTCTTAAACCTTAGCTACTTGAAAGTGAGATTTTTAATGTATGCGGATTAAAGAAGCTTTATAGCCAATATATGAGTTTATGTTTTTCCATTCCTTCAAAAGCATACTAGTTATGATAAAGAATGCTATGAATGAACTTATGAGTATGATTTCATGCAAATAATTGAGTTATTTCCCTAGTTATCACTGTGTGGTAGTTGCATGAATATGAGCAAATTATATGAGTATAAGTAATATCACATTAAATGAGAATTGGTTTGTTAAGATTGGTTTACGAGAATTATGCAAGCTTGATTCGTTGATAACATGTATATGAGATTTAAATGCTTGAATCATAAGTATGACCTTATGACATGATTATGAGAATTAAAGTCTCATGAAATGATTTGCATGTGTAATGAGAAAACGTAACTTTAAGGCCCTAGTAAACTTGGTGGATGTCGGTAGTAAGATAAAGGTGTACCATGCCATAAAATATTATTACAGCACAGCTATATGGATATCCAAGGTAATTATGATATATGACACTTGGTGCCCTGTGATTGAGCTGATAAGCTCTACTATTTCTATAAGGCTTTTGAGCCCTCTGTTTCTATCTCTATTCCTTTATCTACTTCATTGATCCAACTAAGTGTTTATAGGGGCCAAATTAATAAAATGATTAATGCTTAAAGCTTGTATTACAATAAATGCCAAGACCTTGTGTTATATTGTTTTTTATTAAGAAATCATAAAGTATCATGATTTGAATGAGTAAAATGCATATAAGTTAAAGAATTCCTATGAATGTTCGGTTTCACATTAGACTTGTATTTGACCTTTATGGATATGTTTTAATACACTTAATGGTTTTTCTATTATAGAAAACTCTTTCTAAATGCTAAACGAAGGACTTTACTTTTCGTTTGCTTGGAATATCTATGTATGATATTCTCTCTTATCTTGGGATTTATGAGAACAATTAGGATATTTTATTAGTCCTTCACAGGTTGTAGATGTAAAGATTGTTGGTCTGAAGCAAGATCCTGCACCAAAGTTGAAGATTTCATTTTGCTAGTTTAAGTTCTTCCGGTATTAATATTATGTATTTAGATTTATTGGAACGCCCCAAAATTTTCGAATCTTAAAATAATATTATTTTATTGGGTCATGAATGGTGCTACAGAAAGGGGGATAATATTTTATTTAGATCCGAGGAAGATATTGAGTATGATTAACTATGAATGGGTAGTGATTTACCAATCTATGAATAGTACCACCGGTCTGTGAATAGTACTACCGGTCCGGGAGTCGGTATGATTTTGGTCCAGAAAAATTACTATATATGTTTTATATTTTCTTTAATATTTTTGGAGTATGTATGCATGATTTTTATGGGTAGAAAGTAAGTAATGAATATTTTTGGAGAATTTAGATAATTAGTGAATAGTGAATTATGATGCTTTATTAATTAAGGAAATTTGAGAAATAATTTTTATGGAGTAATTTGAGAAATTTGTGGAGATAAATAATATTGTGAAGGAATTGAATTGGAGAATATTTTTAGCCATTAGATGAGCTTAATCTTAGCCATCCAATTATGGGGAAAAGACCAAAATACCCTTTGATCACTTTATAAGGTCAACTTCAATTATTGAGCAACCACTTTTTCTCTTCTTCTTCTTCTCTTCAACGCCACGTCCTCTTCTTCTTCTCTTCTTTGTTTTTCTTCACTTCTTACTTGTTAAATCCACCAAATTAAACTCACCCAACTTGATTTAAGTAATTAATCTTAGAGAATTAAGCTTGAGAAGTGATTTGTGGTGATTAGTTTCAAGAAATTTGGAGATTCTCTACTTAAGCCAAAGGTTGGGGAAACCTCTACCATGGAGTAAAGGCAAAGTTAGAGCTTAGAAAGCTTTAATTTAAGCTTGCTAAAGCTTATTTTTAAGGTTAGTGTTCATAAACACACTTACCTTACTTGAATTTTTGATTTTGTGCATTTATGTTATCATACATGTATTTTGGGATTTTGGTATGAAATGATTGATTTGTTGAACTTTGGTTGCAATAACATGCTCTTGGGTGATGTTTGATTAGTATTTAGTATGTGGTAGAAATTTCTACCTTGTAGTTGTTCATGTTTTTTTTCATGGTTAAAGTAAGCTGAATTTTGGAAAAAGTTTTATTGGGTGAGATTAAGGACTAGTTTTCGACCATTTCTATTTTCCATTTGTGTCTGAGTCCTTCATGAAAGTTGTAGGTCTACTTCTTAGCTTTCCAACCCATCCTCTTTTGTCCCATTGGGAGATACATAGCTCAACTTATGGCTGAAATACCTAAACTGACTCTGTTATGTCGGGCCACATGCATCACTGAATTGAGTGCCCATTTTGACCACTATAATGACAAGATTTAGTTCTGAGGTCTTCATGAAAGTTGTTACCCTGTGTCTTGAGACTGGCCTGGTTCTGGATTGGTTTAATTTGAGTGTTTGGTGAAGTAGGAATGTAATAAACATTGGACATAGTTCTGCTGAATCGGGTTTGGACTGTTGGTCTGTGTTCCTAGCTTCTGTTTACCATCTTACACATTGAACTGGGCTGTGGTCCCTTCATAACAGTTGTAGCCTTTTGTCTTAGCGTTCTAATGAATCTAATTTTGTTCAATTTGGAGACCTATAACTCAAGTTATGTCTTAAAAATACAGCAAAGGTCAAGGATATTTTAATGCTGGAAATTTCCTATGCCTTGACTCATAGGTTTATTTGGATAAATGTATGTATGAATCATGTGTGATGAGGTTCTCTTGATTATTTGTATGTTTGAGGATTGATTTGACAAAAATAAGATATAAGGTTGAAAAGTGGTATTGTGGATATGTGTAAATGGATATAAATGGGAAAAATTGTTGGAAATTTTGGGATAAAGTGTGGAATTAGATAATGCATGATGAGGATAGAAATGGATACCTTGGTGCATAAGAGTTATGTTAGTATGCTTGGTTGGAGAAGGAAATTCTTCCCCTTGGTTTTCATTAAGAGGCCAAACCACTCTAGGGTGGTAAGGCTTACTTAATTTTTTTTTTTTTTTTTGTATGGTATGCTATCTACATATCTATGACATAAGTATGATTATTTTGATAACTTTCATATGTTTAGAGTTTAAAAAAAATGGGTATTTAAGGTGTATGTGCTTTGAATTTTTCATAAGTAAAGTATGATTTTTTTATGATAAGAAGTTTCTTATGATAAATTTCATTATGATGTTAAGAAAGTTTTAAAAGAAAAGGAATTTATGAGAAATTTTCCGATATTAAGTATATATATCTATATATATTTTTTCAATATCTCCTTTGAAGAATGTGGTAATTTTTGTAAGTTGTAAGTTGAGAAATTTGAAATGATGGGTATTAAGTAATGAAGAGGTTTTGATTAAGAATTATTGCTTTTGTGAAAGAATGATTTTGATTTGGGCTCTACTATGCATGATTGAAACGTGGTATGATGAGATTGATTTTGTTATGTGAAGCTATGATCATATGCTAGGGTTATCAGCCCTTATAAATAGGCGGACGTGCTTATTTGTGTGATGGGGGTGGTGCTTTCATAGGCCACGGTGGTGCTTTCATAGGCCACGGTGGTGCTTTCATAGGCCACGATTGTGTGATGGGGGTGGTGCTTTTATAGGCCACGGTGGTGCTTTCATAGGCCACGATCAAATCTGCTTATGTTCATTCTGTATTAGTACGAGCCTTAACTAAAGAATTAACATATTTGCATTTATAATCGTCTTATTACTTTCAAAGTATTTGAATTAAACGAATGAGATCATATTATTTTAGTAAACCTTACTTTGGAAATTAATGATTATGTTATCAAATGAATTTTCAAAGCATGATATTCCGGTACATGGTTTTAAACATAAATAGTATATGTATTGGTATAATAAATGTGCAAGTAATGAATTTATGAGTTGAAAGAATTAAATTCTTTATGTTATTAATTAATAGTTTATTTGATATTTCTTTTGCTATAAATGTACATGTATGTTGAAATTTAATGATTTTATGTCATTTGTGTTTTAAGTAAGTTGTCATCACAACTTTAGTAAGTATGTGAATTATGAGCACCACTGAGTTTTATACTCAGCGCGTTGATTTTTATCACGTGCAGGTTAAAGACTGTGGTTGCTGCTTGAAGACTAGAAGAGTAGCATCAGGGCAGAAGTGACTATTGTGGGAGTAGTAGATTGAGATTTATGTAATTAAGAATTATGGCATGTATAAGTATTCTATTTTCGGAGGTTGTATTATTTGAATTATAACTTAAGCATGTAATTAGCAATTATGTTGGTGTCTATATTCGGAGATAAGCATAAGATTCATTAAATGATTGAATATAAAATATTTCAAGAGAGTTGGTATGATTAGTTTATTAAGACTTGATATATATACTGAATGCAATTAATTGATGAATATTAAACTGCTATTGAGGATTTATATAATTATGAAAATATAGAAGTGTTGTTGTGTTATGATGATTATGTGGAGATGTTGGGAGTTTGGAGTTTAATTGGGAGTGTTTTGTATTCACATGTTTGGCGAGCTCAGTTTTTTAAAAGGGAAATTCTTACAGTATTTATATATGATTTTTCCCAATCTATTTTTCAAAAAAAAAAAAGAGAGATGAAAACGAAATAAAATGATTATCTATAAAAAAAAAATTACTCGCTACACTTGTGAATACTCAATTACTTCTAATTCATAATCTTATTTAATGATTTGTATGTTCAGTTAGGACGGTGTCTCCGACACCGAATGTGGCATCCGTCGTCGGGTCTCACGGGACTCGGCGGAGGGTGTTACATTTATGGCATGGAACTTGACTTTGGAGCCTTGAATTTAATTAAAAAGAAAATTTTGTACTAAGACTAGAAGTATGATAGCATGTCTTTGGAACTCTTATGTTTGATTAGATGACTTAGCATGATTGTGAATAAAAATGTTGAAAGATGATGATATCTTGATGGTGTTGAGACTCTTTTCAGTTTGGGCATTGAGATGATATATGATTATAAAAGTGCTATCTTCTTTTACAGGTTTTTAGTTATGTCCAGTCTGTAGGAGAAACTCTTGCAGTTTTTATGTCGGAAATTTCTATATATTTTTTTAGTAATTAGGGCTTGCTAGCATGTGATAACTTTAAAGCATATATGATCATAGGATGTTTAATTATGGCTTGATTTCAGTATTTTAGTATAGTGTCTTTGGCACAGAATGTAATATTTATTACCTAGCCTTTCGGGATTAAGGTGTTATAATTGCTAGCAAACTTTAGAATTATGTGGTTTTTTGTTTTTATATTTAAACCATTATATATTTGAATTTAATTATTAGATAAAATTTGACAATCAAATTTGATTTAATTCTTTAAAGTCAAAATCTAAATCAAAAGTTCTTCAATTGATTTTTATTATAGTTGGCTGAATAAAAAAAACAATATATATAATACTTACAAAAGCATTAACTATAATGATAATAAAAAAATATCTGATTTACTTAGACAAAGTTGTTTACTCTTTATTCACGTACATTTATTAATTTTTAAATTCATGAATCATGATTTTTCTTTAATTTGTATTACAAATTTAGACAAATAAATTTCTTGCATGATGCTATACTCTTTTAAATATGTAGTATATTAACCAGCTGATAAATTATTGAATTTTGAATTAAAAATTAATATTTATTGATTTTAGTAGTGTTTTAAGAACTAGATTGGTCAGTGAACCGATCAAGGTAGAGGCTCACTGAGCTGGAAGGTTCAACCAGATTCAATACGATTCAACCATATTTTTATATATAATATTTTTAAATATATTTATTAAATACAATTGAAAATATAGGTAAGAATTGAAAATTTTGATATCAAATAAAAATAGTCTCAAATTTAGCCTTACAAAAAGAATAAAAAGGTTAGTAAATAATTTTAAACAAAAAGAATAAAAACATGACTAAATTCAATACTAAACAAAAAAAAATAATTAATTGACATAAAGTATAATATTATTTTTCACATTTGGCTTTAAAGTCGGATAATTTAGTTGTTTTGATTAGTAAATTAAGAATTTGGGCTTAGAAATAAAGAGGGTTAAAAACTAAAAGCTCGGTAGGTCCAACTTTTAAGAGGCCCATATTTTAAAAAAAAAAAAAAAAAAAAAAAACCTAGAATTTGAATCAAACCGTATTAATTATTAGCCTGGTTCAACGATTTATACCGATTTTTGAAGCTTGCGATTTTATTATCAAATCCGGACCACAGTTCGTTCCCGGCAGTCAGTCTAGCCCAGGTTTTAGAATAATGGGATTTAGAATGCAGCTAGTTATGTTGAAAATGGAAAGAAGGCATTGAAAATTGTTGGATTGAGTAAATTAAGATAAAGTAATCTATGATAAGGTATTTGTCTCTCCTTCAATTTTTTTTCTAGAAATTATTAGTAAATAGTATAAATTGATATGAATCCTATTATAAATTGACCGTATTGAGCTTGTTATGTGTAAATTGATATGATGTTAAATCTAAGAAAGCTAGCATATATATGTTATTAATCATTTCTTTAAATAAATTCAGGTTAGAAAATTTAACAAGCTAACTTCATGGACAAGAATAAAACCATTGATGCATATTTTTACAAAAGAGGTTCTCAAACTTTAAATTTGGAAGCTACATTTTCAATTCCAATTTAAAGTGACCGATCTTCTGAAAAGAATTCTAATTTAATTTTTTGAATAAGAGCCAATTCTTAATGAGAATTCAATTTCTTAATGTCGTCCATCTAAAGCTCTGCAAATTAAATTACAAGGAATTGACCTTTCTTCTTTTGGAACGTGATCCTAGAAAACGTCCAAATATATGGGATTATCCTACCAACCAATAAGATGAAATTGGAAAGCTAGACCTTATCAATTTATTATGTCAACATATCTCCTTGATAAGAATCAGCATTGCTTTCAAGCTCCATAGTTCAAACTATTTCCTGAATGGTTGGAATATTCACCAACTAAAGATACAACTTTTCATCTTCTTTGCTATCTTTTTAACAAACTTGATGGATATCCTGGCTATTCTACATATACAGTTGAGGGATTCAATTCATGGGAAAGAAGTAAAGGATGGAAAAAGAAAAACTTGTGCATAAGTTTGATGTGATGCTGTTAAATAGATAACATTCCAGGCTTATGCTCTAAGAGGTCATGACGAAAGTTCCAATTCAAAAAATAGGGGGAACTTCATTGAACTTATTAAACTTTTGGGTTCTTATAATGATAAGGTGGAAGCAGTGATTTTTGAAAATGCTCCTCAAAATGCATCTTATATTTAGCCCAAAGTTCACAAAGAAATTTTACATATCATATCTAATAAGGTTCTAGATGCAATACATGATGATATTGATTATAAAAAAATTTTACATTTTTGTTGATGAGGCTTGTGATGAATAAAAAAATGGGGCAATCGGCCATTGCGTTGACATTTATTAATAAAGGTGGCTATGCACGATAGCATTTCTTTTTTTTTTTTTTTTGAATTAGTTCATTTCCTTGATACTATTGTTTTAACTTTGAAAATGAAATTTTAGATGTCCTTACAAGGCACAACTTGAATAAAAAGTTTCAAGGTCAAAGTTATGATGGAGCTAGTAATATGCGTGGGGAATGATTTGGACTATAAGCTTTATTTTTGAGTGAATGTCCATATGCCTATTACATATATTATTTTGCTCATCAACTCCCATTAACATTGATTGCAGCATCTGGATAGATAATTTTAGTTCATTAATTTTTTTCTAAATTAACTCTCATTACCAATGTTGCTACTTCCTCTTCTAAAAGGCATCAGCAAGTGCAACCTACCCGAAATGTTGAACTTGAGAAATTGATTACGAATGATGAACTTTAAACTGGTTAAGGGTTAAATCAAATTAGTACCATAAAAATGGGTGTTGATAGTTGATGGAGTTCTCACTTAAGTTTTATTAGAAGCTTGGTAAATATGTTTGAAGCAACTTATTTAGTTTTGAAAACCATAATTGTTGAAGAGGCTAATTATAGCCAAAGGGGAGATGTTGATTATGCTTATAATGTTGTCACCTTTTTGTGTGGATCCGGTATATGTATGGCACAACCCAAGAGGGGGGGGGGTGAATTGGGTTTTGTAAAAATAAAAAATTTGACTTTTAAAACAAAACTCAGAATTCTATTTGCAGCGGAAAAGTAATGAACTTGTGAAAATAAGTTATTGATTAGAACTACCTCACAATGTTCTATTCAGAGAAAATAGAAAGACTTTGCAAAGTACAGCTATTAATTAGAACTGCTTCACACTGTCTTATTTAATATCAAAACTGCTTTATGACGGAAAGCTATTGTGATTAGAACTTCCTCATAAAGTTTAGAAAAACATAAAGGACTGTGTGAGAGACAGTTATCGAAATCTGAACTGCTTCACAAAGCTTTAATCAAGTTTAGAAAACTGATTAGAAATCCAAATAGTGAAATATACTGAAAATGGAAGAACAGTTTAGAACTTGGTGTATTCACTTAGCAGAAGTCTAGAGTTCTAATGTTCAGAAAAGATAAAGCTTATTTCAGATTAAAGCATTAAAAACATAAACAACTTTAGCATTTCTAAAATATAACTGAAGTGTAAAAATAGTATCAAGCAAATCTTCAGAAAGTAAAAAGATTTAACACAGTGATTTATAGTGATTCGGCACTAACTCGCCTACATCCACTCCCCAAGACTCATCTTGAGATCCTCAACTATGTTATCTCTTTTCAATGGTAAGAGATAAACCAACAGTACAAGGCAATAGATCAACACCTAGATCTACCCTTTGTCCCACTAGATTTTCCAAAGGTTCTAGTTAACCTCAACCCTTTCTGTTTTTGGTAGAGTACAGAAACTCAATTCAAGACATTAGAATCTCTCTCATGGAGAAGGTTGCTTGATAACCTATTCCCAATAGCTTTTCACCTAAGCTATTACAAAAAAGTTTATCAAATAGAAACATGTCTACTAAAGATTACAGAATCTAAATAGACATAAAGAAATGCAAGTATAAGCACAGGAAAAACAGCTTTTAAGATTAGAAAATCATTTAGAAAACAGAACTGTTTTTCAAAAGAAGTTGTTTATAAAATTTCTTTTATCTTTTAAAGATAAAACAAAACGTATCAAGATGAAAAGAAATAAAAGGGGGTAGAGAGTAAGTTTTGAGAGATAAAATATTTGATCAATGGACGAATACTCTTAAAATGAAAACTCTTTTCTCCACGTCTTTCAAAAACGAAAAAGCCTTTTTATAGAGATGGCTATGACTCTCATTTTTAGAAAGTGACTATCTCTTTTTCAAATCAGAATATTAACTTTCCTTATTTAGAAGATATGGAAATCTTTATTACCAAAATTTTTGAGTCAACATTCTATCTTTTTGGTAAGCAAATAAGAGACAATCTATCTTTCCTTTAAAAACAAAGATTTTCGAAAGTAAATATTTGAAAAATCTTTTTCGAAGGATTTATTCACCAAAAATGAATTAAGATATAATCTTCCTTCGTTTAGGTAAGAAAATAAAATCAAGATTTTTGGATCTTCAAAAAGTTTTGTTTCCGAAAATGAAGTGCATAAGATCTTTAATCGATTTTTCTTATTACCAAAATTACTAGAGACAAAGTCTCTTTAGTTTAGGTAATTTGAATATTTCGAATCTTAAGAAAATTCGAAAAAATTAAAGTAAGCTTTTCCTAAAAAATTTTTATTACCAAAAAAAATGTTAGAGACAAGATCTCCTCGATTTTAGGTAAGATAAACAAGGAACGAAAAAAGTTTTTGATCTTGAAAGAGATAGTTTCGAAAAATCCTTCTGATAAAGTGAGAATAAATTGATTTTGTGCTTATAATTGTGTGTTCTCTCTATCCTACAATGAATCCTAAAACTCTAACCACTAAGGTCTTCAATAGTCTTCATGATCCTTGAAATTATAGGACTGGCCTTGTTCATTTATTACTTTTCATATATAATCTGCATAAAATATTATTAGCACAAATAATATAATTTAAATATATTTGTTTTGTTTTAATCATCAAAATCTCGAGATTAATATTTGAGCCTTGAGCCAACATTTTGAATTTATGTTTATTTTGCATCTTATGCAAGAGATATTTGAAATCACAAATGACCTTTGTCAAGCCTTACAACACAAGTCTCAAGATTTTCTAAATGCAATGCGTTTAGTACCATAACAAAAATGTTGATTTAGAAAATTAGAGAAAGTGGAAAGGACTCATTGTTTAAAAGTGTTAAATTTTTATGTGAGAAACATGAAATTGATACCCCAATATGAGTGCTCATTATAATTATGCTCGAGTCAAAACCCGGAATCAAAAAGAACTAAATACATTTGAGCATTATTTTCAAGTTAATGTATTCATTGCTACGATCGACTCACAATTGCAAGAATTGAATGTTAGATTTAAGGAAGATATGATAAAGTTGCTCATTCTTAGCTCCTCTTTAGATCGAAGGGACGACTTCAAATCATTTAGAATTTATGATGTCTTCAACCTTATGAATAAGTTTTATTGGAGGTTTTGAACTTCGTATTCAACATTATCTAGAAATGCAAGTATTGTCAATATCATTGAATTATGACAATATTTAGCTAAAATCAAGGAATTCAACTATTTATCCTCTTATTGATAGGTTAGTTAGACTTGTTTTGACACTTCTAGTCTCAACTCTAACTACCGTGCATGCCCGACTATGAGTTTTATAAAGAATAAGCTTCGTGATAATGATGGGAGATGATTTTTTTGCAAGTACATTGATTATATATATTGAGAAAGAGATAATTGATACTTTTAGCATCAAATCTATAAATTATGAGTTTTATACCATGAAAAGACAACAGGCGTGCAGCTCAAGACATCAAGTATGATAGACAAGATAAATTGTAATCTTAGAAGTGTATTTGAATCTTCTCATATTTTCTTTTATTACTCTTTTTGCTATGTCATTTTCTTATCATAATTTTTGCTAGATTTTTTCAAGCCAAACACATAAATTGTCCCGGAACTTTCACCAAAAAGCCTTGTGGCCCCTTCTACATTTAAAGTGACCCTGTGGCCCACTGAATTTTACTTTTTATAATCTATACAAACCTGGACTAAGTGAAAAACATCAAGTGAATTACACACCCATTGATGTGGATTAATGGCAATACATATGGCAATTACGTTGTCATGTTGAATGACATGTTACTTTAATGGGTTTAGCTTTTCTCTCTAACTAAAATTATTGACAACTGTAACTTTATTAAGAAATTGAATGGCCTCAATGCCACCAATCACTAAAACAACCAAAACCTATCATCAAAACAACCCTTATCAACAAAACCATTTAAAGAACCACCATTAAAGCCACCACCATAATCCTAACCATCTTTAGACTAACAAAAATGTCTCTCTTACTAAACCTCCTCTCTCTTCTCGCCTCACAATGTAACAAACGTAGGGGCTCCCACCACCATCACCGTCCATACCCAAAATCTAGATTTCCTTATCTCTCTTATTACAATCCTCAAAATCTGAGCTCGCAACCAATTTCACAGGTTGCCGCTCCACTCGATTTGTGTCAAGGCATTATTTCGCACTCCTAAAAACTAGTTTGTGCACCCACCATACCTCAGTTGCAGAGGAAGCTTTGCAGCAGGTGATACTGTATGGGAAAGAGGAAAAAGCCTTGAGGATGTGTTGCTCAATTTTGAGTCTCAGTTTTGTGGCACAAATGATTATACTTTCTTATTTCGAGAGCTTGGAAACAAAGAAGATTATTCTAAAGCAATTTGATGCTTTCAGTTTGCAGTTAGAAGAGAAAATAGGAAGAATGAGGAAGGGAAATTGGCTAGTGCTATGATATCTACCCTCAATAGATTGGGTAAAGTAGAGTTTGCAAAGGTTGTGTTTGAGACTGCTCTTAGTGAGGGTTATGGAGACATTATTTATGCCTTTTCTACTTTAATTAATATTTATGGGAGGAGTTGTTATTGTAACCAGGCCATTAAGGTTTTTGAATTTTCAAAACAATTAACTATGTTATCCTTAATTATGGACGTAATTAAATTAATTAACTAATTAACCTAACCTCCTTAATTATGGCATATCAAATGTTAAGTATGACGCTATCAGGTCATCTAATTCGCTTCATCGCGTGTGTATTATCATTTTTTCTTTTGTAAATTCTTCAAAACTTCAATCTATGCAGTTAGGTTGTCACAAACCACAAGTCGTCTAAGTATCCAGCCTCTAATAATATCTACACGAATGGACAATCGAAAAACTCTAAAATTATTTTAGAGGGTTAAGAGATTAGAGAGTATGATAGTGCTAACTATCTTACGCTATATGTTTAGTTTTGTGGCTATCTGCAACAATCATCTATTAGACTGTATTTTAACCTTATATATGAAAACCCTAGGTAATAAATAACTAAATTATAATGATTTATGTAAACCTTTTAAATACATAAATTATAACTAAAATATATATGTGCCTGTTTATTTATTTAAACAATTTAAATAAATAAATCATAATACATATAGCAATAGGATTTTGAATTTAATCAAAAAATTATATTTATTTATTTAACTATTTAAATAAATAAATCATAATTAAAATATTAGGTTTATTTAATCTAAAATTTATCTTAATAAATTTTAAGCATAAATCAATTACGTTAATACTTAATAATTTAGGTAAAATTTTTTATTAAATATAAATTACAATTTTGCTCTTAATATTCCAAAACTTGTTTGTAATCAAGTCATACTTGATTCGATTTCTTTTTTTTCACCTTCTCATATTATTTTTATGTGTGTGACCTTCTAGGTTCCAAATATATTGGCAACAAATATAAATTAAATTTATTAATTAATAATTGAAGGTCAAGTACATTGTCTATCAACATATCATGACTACCCAAATATTTGAAAAGTCAAAGTTGTTTGACTTAACCTTTCAGCACATGATTTATCAATGTGATTAATATCCCTTCATCATTAATGTTCTAATTTGATAATTAGGCATGAAATGTCTTTGCTTTACTAAATCATGCTAGTTCTCTTAATCTTTAGCTATTGATCATGTGAATGAAATTTCAAATCTGGTTTGTTATTTTCATTCTACCTTACACAAAGTTTTCTTAATTAATTAGAAGTCACAAGATATTATTTATATGTGGTTCAATTTATATAATTAGATTTTACAAAAGTGAGAGATTTTATAAGTCAAATATTTAAGTTATTATATAATTTAATTTTATTAATTAAAGCTATTATATTAAGAAGATAATGAGATTTCATGTATATATAATATAATTTCAATGCATAAATACATGATAAATGTTTTAATAATAACATAAATAAAAATTTATAATTATTTTTTAAAATTTTAAAATTTTATTTTGGCAAGTAAAATTTAATATAGTACATAATTATTTTATCTTTAAAACTTTTATTTTTTATAATTGTGTTGAAAAGAGTAATTTTTTTATTTATACTATTAAATAGTAACATTTATATTTAATAGCGAAAATAAATATTTTATTTTTGATAACCTATTATATTAGTAATAAGTTATTAGAGTCATTTTGAATCTAATGGTTTATATTTAATTATTTTAAATCTAATGATAAAAACAGTGTCTGCATTAATATAGAATTTTTAAAATTTATATGGTATTTTTACCAGCTATATAATTTTTTTTTCTAAGTTGTCTTTTTTTTTTTTAGTGTTTTTCTCTCTTAATCACAATTTTTAAGTGTGTTTTTCTTTTACTGTATTTACTTGCTCTTGAATTTTGTTGCCATGTTTTAATTTATCGTTTTTTAAGTTTAAATAAGTGGAATAAAGTGTTTGCTTTAATATTTGAAGAAGAATAATAAGAAGGGAAATAAAAATTGTGGTGGTAACACTGGCGGCGATGGAGATGGAGAAGAGAGGACAGGGAAAGTAAAATTAAATAAATTTGTTTTTATTCATATTAAAAATAAAATATTATTATAATTTTAATTTTGAAAAATAATATATAATTACTGAAAATTTTTTTAATTGGATTGTAACCGTTAGATTTTTTAAAGAGGATACAATTATAAAAATAGGTAAAGTTTGGGGTAAACAATTCTATCAATTTTTAATTAATTCACATGGAATTAAATGAAAAAAAAAGATTTTCAGTTATGATCTAATTTCAAAAGTCGAATTATAATAAATAAAATAAAAAGAAAATTTATCAAGACTATATTCAGCAATAACTTTTAAGTTAGTTTTAGTATTTTAACCAGGTCAAACTCTATCTCTATTAATTATACCATTCAGTGACATAGTATTTGTAATAGATGTTAGAGACTAAGAAAGTTTTGTATCAAACATTCAACTCTCTAACGTTTAACATTTCACAAAGATTAATTAAATTTTTTGACAACTATATTATTCATTGTTTGTGTTTTTCCTTAATTCAACTAATTAAACAATTAATTTCCTTTTTTTATCATTTTAAGTTAAACAAAATATTTTTACAAAACACTTATAATTTAAGCCATTACATAAACAAATATCATTTAAAAGTTAATAGCTTACACCTATTAAAAAAGCTAGTATTGATGAACAGATCCCAGGTAAATCGATTCTTCAGATTCAATTATATAAACGTGCTTTTGTTTTGTTTTTTTGTTTTTTTGTTTTTTTTTTTTTAAACTGAACCTTAACTAATCCATACAATCTACATAATATAATTTGCTATGTCAACTCTCCCTACATAATATATCCCTGAATTCAAGATTCAACAGTAAGACTCCTCATCTGCAATTCAAATGATCCATCTTGCTGGTAGATATAAACATTATCATGCTTTTGTCTATATAATATATCCATCTCAATTCGGTAATTGATGTATGAGAGTTTATTTAATAATAAATTATTAACAACTTTAAGATTGTGCTCATCATATTTTCAAAATCAAGATTTCCCAAAATTTTGTGAAGAAGAAAATATTTGAGATCTTCAAAAAATTAGTTAACACAAAATGTTTTACTCCCTCTGTTTCATTTTGTTCGCTTATTATTTCTTTTTTGGATGTCCAAAATATTTGCAAGATTTCTAAATTTATATATGTAAACAATTATTTTTCCTACGATAATCTTGATGATCCTTCATTTAATAAAAGACTTTTATTAATATCTTAATGATTTAAGGGTAAAAAAGGCAAAATAACCTTAATTGACTAAATTTTTAATACACGTATTTTGTCAAACTATACAAATAAAATGTAATGGAGGGAGCATTAATTTAAGGAAAATTTTAAATTATATTTAGAACTTTGATAAACTTATTAAAATTGAAAAAATAAATATCAAGTGATGTTACTAAATACATTTTTAAAAAAAAAGTACATATACTAAAGGTAACAAATTGTGGGAATTAATTATGGTGAATAAATTATTTTTGTAAAAAAAATAATTGTCTCAAGTTTGTTTTTATAATTTAACTTTGAGTGGGATTTAAAATTAAAAAAATATATGCATACACACACACACACACATATATATATATATATATATATAACATTGACGGTCTTTTATTTATTTTTTTCCTGATTTATATAATTGTGAATACTCAAATTTTGAGGCTCAAAAAGCAAGTTTTCCCGGACTGTGAATAATAAAATTTTCTACAGTGAATTTGACTTTGCTATAGTAAATTTGACTTTGCTACAGCAACTGTGCAAACAGTCTGGCCGGACCGGCGGCCATTTTGGACATTTACTGGAAGTATGCCAATATGGTACTTAAAACGTCCGGAATTTCACGAGGATCGCAGAACCGGTCCCGGAATGATTTTTGGAGGTCGGAAACTCCCAAAAAAGCTCTCGGAGCGAGACATGGTGGCCACCACCAGCTACGGCGGCGCCGGCCGCCGGACACGGCGGCAGCTGCCGCCCCACCGCCTAGGCGGCAGCAGCCGCCCAGCATGGGCAGCAGCTGCCGCCCAGCCCGGCGGCACCTGCCGCCCTGGGTCCGATTTTGGCCTATAAATAGGCCATTTTCAGCCTAATTTTGGTACCTCTGTCTGTGTTGACGGACGAATCCTTCTCCCTCTCACGCTCCTTGCGTTTTCTTTACCGCTTTTTGCATTTAATTTAATTTTTATTGCATTTTTATTGTGATATTTGGACATTAAAATTAAACAAATTAAAATTAATTAATATTTCCTAAGCGAGGAGCTTAATCTGGAATTAAGAAGCGGTCGTCGATTAAATCAGGTATGTAAACAAAACTCTGCCTATTTAATTTTAGCACTTCATGCATATTTCTCTTCTACTCTTAATAATTCTACAATTGCATAAATGCATCCACGTCATTATTTTTTTTGGTAAATAAACTGCCTTAATTAATTTGATTAAGCTTAAATGTCCGGTTAATTAATAACCGTGGTATTAAAGTTTAAATCCGATAATATTGGTTAAAAGAGCCTAGTTAATTAATAACTACGGTTCAATTGCCTTATTTCAAACAAATTCGGCTTAAGTCCAATTAATCAATAATTATGGCTAAAAGCCTCAATCAATCACGTTTCGACAATAAATTGTGATTAAGCTCGAACGCCCGATTAATTGATAATCGTGGCATTAACGCCTAAATCGCACATTTTGGTAATAAATGCCTTAAAATCAACCATTTCGGCTCAAAGCCTTAATCAACATCATCTTGGCTAAAAGCCTCAAAATCAACCATTTTGGCGACAATTGCCCAATCACATCATTTTAGCAAACGAATTGCTTAAATCAACACTTTTTGGCCAAAGGCCTTAAAATCAATCATTTTGGCGACAATCGCCCAATCACATCATTTTGACAAACAAATCGCCTAATAAACCATTTTGGCTAAGAGCCTTAAAATCAACGATTTTGGCGATAAATCGCCCGACAAAAATCATTTTCGGCAATAATAAGCCCGAACACCGATTTTGGCGACAAATCGCCCGACAACCGTTTTTGGCACAAATGCCTTAAAACCAACACATTTGGCGACGAACGCCTCAACAAATCAATTGATCCTTTGGCAAAATGCCTAAACACTCATGCACAAAGCATAAACACTCATGCACAAAGCATATACACTCATGCACAAAGCATACACACTCATGCACAAAGCATACACCTTCAAAGCCCTTCAAAGAAGGCCTATCGAACTACGTTGACTTTGATCTTCCATTCAAACGGAAGTACGTAGGCACGTTCGGGATTTAACCCCGGGTGGCAAGTCAAAATCACATAAACATTTCATTTGGTCCAATTACATCATTCACCTTGCAAAGCATTCATTCATCGGTTAGTTCATCAGCATGACATAGTCTCGGGATCCATCTCGGGTTCGTAGACTGTGCCTTAAACATTGGGATAATTAATCTAGTAACTAGGTTAATTAAAATCGGAGTCACTTAGGGTTTTTTCTAGTTTACCCTAAAATAATTAAACAAGGTGGCGACTCACACTCACGTGCATTTCTTCTCATTCATCACATACATCTCATGCCTATGTGTTTTCGGGGGAAGGGGTTCACAATAATAAATTTTTAAGAGAATCACATGGAGAGGAATATTGGCATTTAAGAATGCACCAGAATTAATCTTCTTACAAGCACTTTTCAAAGAAAGTGCAAATTGCAAGACAACTTTGGAAGGATGTGTCATTTTAAACCCTTATCGAAAAGAAGGATACATAAAAAATTTGCCAATTGGGACATTTTTGCACGTTAATATGAAAATAATGTTAAAAAACAAAAAGTAAAGTGATGATGTACCTAACACATTGTAATTTATATAATGTGTATTGTATCTTTTCTTCTTCTTTTTTTTTGGTGTCATTAATTATAAAAGTGTTATTAACAATTTTATATTGCCAAAAGAAATAATCATTACTGTGAAAGAAAAATATTGAAAATAAAATTCCACATTTATCTCTCTATCCAAGTAGTTATGCCCAAATATGATTGTGAGTTATTTAAACCAATAAAAGATCCAAAATTAAATACAACGTTAGAGATGGAAGCGGTGCAGGTATTTTAGGATACTCGTCCCACTCCGACCTGTTTAAAGAGAATTTGGATAATTATAAATGGATTTAGAATAAGTACGGATAGTAAAAT
Source organism: Jatropha curcas (assembly GCF_041381405.1). NCBI lineage: Eukaryota > Viridiplantae > Streptophyta > Magnoliopsida > Malpighiales > Euphorbiaceae > Jatropha > Jatropha curcas. The sequence goes on from NC_143159.1 coordinate 14,431,605, forward strand.
TACTACTTGTAATAGATACAAGTAGAGTACGTGTATAGGTCTTTGGGTACTTGTTACCCGTTATCTGCTATTAAGTACTCATGGATATCCTATCTATTATTAGTAAAAATTATATTTTAAATAAGTTCGGATTTGGATAGTTAAGGTTCACGGGTACTCTACCTATATAAAGGTACTTTAAATGAGTTTTAAACAGGTACAGATAGTAAAAATTTAAACAGGTTTATATACGGATATTTAAATGAATATTTAAACCGGGTTTTCAACGGATATGAGTATTAAAATTTTAAATAGATATGGATACAGATAGTTTAAATTTCGCAGGTGCTCGCTTTGCTTCCATCCCTAGACATGATTTTGAAAGTCACAATTATTAAAGTTTTGAGGGTGCACCAAAAAACTTGTAAGATAGATTGGAGGCCTTAATTTTGTTTATTAAAAATGAGAACGCTAATTCTTGGTATACGATACATTTCTCCTAGTTTATTAACCAAAATATTGTCAATGAAAGCCCTCCTCTTACTGAAGCTGAGATCAAGTGAAAAGAATTTATTTATGGAATTTTTAGAACAGAGAAGAGCAAAATGTTGACACTTAGAGAGAGAGTTATATGATGTGGCATGTAATACAACTATTGTTTGCTTTGTAGATATGTTAGGTCGAAGGATGTTACTTTTCCCAGTCTAAGAAGGGTGCATAGCCAGTCCAGAAAAGAAAAAGGCAAGAAAAGAGTTGTTGATGAAAGCATTGGAGTTGAGAGTCGGGATGAGAAGAGACAACGTGAAATGTCTGGCTTGGGAGCCCTAGAGAATACAAATGATCAAACTTTATCTCCCACACTACCTCCTTCCACGGGGAGATCTACTGATGCAAAATTCAAGAATTATGTTTTAAAATATAATTCCTACCCAATCTTGGTTTTTATTTTCTGTCTTTTCATATTTATCATATCTATTTCAATATATAAAACTCGAAGTATATTGAATGACGTAGCACAATTTTAAAACTTTAATTTTCTTAATGGGAATGATTTTTTTAATAAAAAAATTATTTTTAGTATCATTGATAAATATCGATAAACTGAAGCTAATATCATTAATAATATTTTATATTTTAAATAATTAATAAAAATAACAATGTCATTAATATTTTATAATTGTTTCAACTTTTTTTTTTCCATAAGTAATAAACGTTTTAGGTTTTTAATAATTAAAGAAATCAATAAATATCTTTAATGTTATTCTAAATATATTTTTATTTTTCTATTTTCAAATTAATTACTTTTTTATCAATATCAATTTTACCTTTTTATTTTATTTATTTATTATTTTTATAATTTAATTTAGACATTAGTGGAGCAGATATTAATGATATTTTTAATTTTTAATTATTATTAAAATTAATATGATAATTTAAAATAGCAAAATTTTCAAATTCCTTTTTATAATAATTAATTAAATTAATAATATCATTAATATTTAAATAATAAAAATCGAATATCCGCTCAAAGCGCGGGTACATGACTAGTTGGAGACATAAATCTAACTGTCACCAAAATGTATTTATAAGAACTTTAATTAGTGACAGATTAGTTATATATTATCTATATCTAAAATTAGTTACTATGAATTTGTTACTATTCTGTCTCTAATTTAGATTCAAATAAATTCATCTCTAATTTCATCTCCAATGGTTAAAAAATTTAACTCAAAGGAAACCACCCGCTTTGTCCGTCTCTAAGTCATCTCTAAATTTTTATTTTAGAGACAAAACTTTTATCCATTTCAACAATCCAATTCTAAATTAGCACTTTTCTAGTAGTATTTGACAGTCCAAAATCAGATTTGATGTATAACCATAAATCTCAAATTCGAAATTTCTAATTGGATGGGATCATGGATTCTGTTAAAATATTTAACTAGAAGTATGAACAAAAAATTATTTATATTTTACCTTGGGACCATATTGTTCCGGTGGGTCTTGGGTCCTAGGCCCACTGAGCTAAATGAGTTGCTTATCATGGAACTGTCATAGGTTGGCCAACTCACAAACAGTTGGGTCTTAAGAGACCTAGTTTGTACATGCAAGCCTCATTTTATTTTCTTAATTGAGCCTAAGTTAAATAAAGCTCAGGTGGATGGTATAAGATGATCCTTGGGATATGAGGGTTGCTTTGTCATTGATAGTATTGGGCTAAGTGGGGTTTTAGCTTTATTTTGGAGAATCAAAAATTCAGCCGAACTTATTGAGTGTCAAATTTCTTGGCAACTTACCGGTTATTATGGTAGATCAGAATGTAGTTAGAGAAGGGACTCTTGGGAACTTCTCAAACAATTGAAGTAGAAACCACCTCTCCCTTGGTGTGGATTGAGGATTTTAACAATGTCCCTAAGTTCTAATGAAAAAACAGGGAATCACCATCAACCTTAATGGTTAATTGATGGGTTCCGAGCAACAATAGAAGAGTGTGGTTTGTTTGATATAGGCATGGAATGATATCCTTTCACATGGAATGGGGTCACAGAACTGAAGGATGAGTGGAGGAGCATTTGGATAGAGCATTTGTGTCATCTTTTTGGCTGGACAATTTTCAAAATTTGAAAGCTTTTAATCTTACTGCAAATTGACCTAATCATTGCCTCTTCTTTTTAAGCCACCTAGTTCATTTGGAAGTATGCACCGCCATTTTCACTTTAAAAATATATGGCTTGGTGAGGCAGAATGTCAATCTCTTGTTTACATAGCTAGTTGGCTTCTTCTTCTATGTCTGATATGATAAATCTATAAATGTGGTAAAGCCCTTGAGATTTGGGGTGATGGTCTCTTAAAGGAAATAAAGAAGAAAATTAATGGCCTAAAACAAAAGATTTCCAAATCATGTACTAATCGAGATCCTCTTTCTTTGATTCAACATGCAGAAGCCCCCAAGCTTTACAATAGGTGTTTAGAAGAGATATAGATGTATTGGAAATAGGGGGCCAAACAATTTTAGCTTGCTCGAGGCAATACAAATTCAGTTATTCCACTCTCAACCTTCTTCTCATAGGAAGAAAATTTTATCTATCGTCTTAAACATTGTAATGAAGTTTGGTGTGATAAGGGAAATGGTTTTAAATGATACAATGATTGGATATTTCTCTGATTATTTTGGTCTAATGGATGTGAAGGGTAGACTACTTTTGATTGTATTACTTCATTGGTCTGAGAGGAGCAAAATTTGGTCTTAAAATTAGGTTTAAAAATTTATGTTTTAAAATATTTCATGATTGACTAGATTTATATTTACAGTTAAAAATTTTGGAATTACCGAATTTTCACAAAATAACATGGAATAAAATTTTAAATCTCAAAAAGGATTAATTACATCATTGGTGTCTAAACTTTTCGACTTTTGCTATTTTGGTGTTTGAACGGAAAAATTTTTCAATCAAGTGTCTAACGGTCAAAAAAATTTCAATTAAGTGTTTTTTGCATATGTGGCATGCTCAACTTTACATTTGGCTCAAAATGGGATCCCCACCACATCAACAGATGCGTGTAATGAATAGAAAAACCTTTTCTTTTTCTTCTTCTTCTTCTTCTCCTCTACAGCTTAACGAAAATAGACAATAAGATTAATATAGATATATAAAGAAAAAAACAAAAAAAGAATCCTTATCAACAAATAGCCCTTTCACATCTTTGCCAAAAAAAAAAAAAAAAAAAAAAAAAAAAAAGAAACCCATCTTCTTATTCTTCATGCCCATCTTCTCAAAATCCTAACAGCAAATCTTATAACCATACATGCTTTATCTTTTGCATATCTTTCTTTTCTATTTCGTTTCCTTTTTACCTCTTTTCTCTCTCTCTCTTCTTCTTATAAAATCCATCTTTAAGATTCACCATCACCAAAATAATGAATAAAGTTAGAGAATGAGAAAGAAGAATTTCTGAAATCCGAATCCACTATGCTTCTGTTATTGAAAATTCTGTGTAGCCAAATCTTTATATATCTATATTGATCTTATAGTGTATTTTCGTTAAGAAGAAGAAGAAGAAGAAAAGATTTTTCTGTTCATTACATGCCATCTGTTTCCTATTTGGAACCAAATGTAAAGTCGGGCATGCCACATATGTGAAAACACTTAATTGAAAATTTTTTTGACCGTTAGACACTTGATTGAAAAATTTTTCCATTCAGACACCAAAATAACAAAAATCAAAAAGTTTAGACACCAATGATGTAATTAACCCTTTCAAAAATAATTTGGTACAGAACGAAATGAAGTTTTAAATTCTAAAATATTTTGGAATAGAATCAGAATGAAGTTTATTCCATTCCATATCGACTGAATTACACCCCAAGGCATAGGTCGGAGACTCTTTCTAATCCTAGATCTTCAGGGTGGTCTAAATTTTGTCTATTCATGGTTTTAATTTTGCTTTGCTAGTAAAATAGATATGGCAGGTGCTTGTTTATCCAGAATCCATAGTAGCTCATCTGTATAAAGCACACTACTCTCAGGCTTAAATTGGTGAGCAGCCTACAATCGATGAGTTTCAACTTTATCTTAAGGTTGCAGGAGGCAAAAAGAAGAGAAAAGTCTACGGTATTGGTTTGCAGTCCTTGATTTTCTACAATCGCACCCATGGGACTTTAGCAACTAGAGAGGCACGTATTGAGGACATCCAGGATTTAGAAGCTCAGCTACAAGTACAGCAGCAGCAGCAGATATCACAGCTTATATTGCAGCGAAAATAGCTGATGGATATGTATGCTCGAGACTGACCTAGTGTGCTGCCAGCTCTCTATACTAACAGATCAATTTGATCTCCTGCTTCTTCCACTATGCCTGCTTCTTAGAGTCCTATTACAGATCTTGCAGATCCGACCCCTTAGGCTTCTTTGTTATTATCATGTTTATTTTGTACATATAGTATAATTTGGACGATTTTCTTCGCACATTAGTATTATATATATTTTAATGATAATTTAGTATTCTTTTCATTAGTGCCAATAGTTCATGTGAATGACTGAATCAGTATTATATATAGCATTTTTTTTAAACATGCGAAAATTTTTTTTTTCAAAATTTAAATTTTACTTTTTTATTTCAAAAATTATTTAGCGACCAATTAACAACGGATTAGCAACGACCTATAACATATTAAAAACAAATTGGAGACAGAAATAGCGATCAATTTGCGATTCCTTTAACAACCGACCTGTGACAACTAATTTAGCAACGAGTTGCGATGATAGTTTCGTTGATTTTTGGAAGTGATTCAGCAAATGGTTATCAAATTTAACGATGATCTAGTGGTCGCTAATTAGCAACGGATGTCAAAGTCGGTTGCTAACACTAAGTGACAAGATTTTATATGATAGAGTCCGTGGTCGCCTTCGATTGCTATTCTATTTTAGCAACAGAAAAAAAGGGATTAGGGCCAATTAGTTGGTGGCTAAAACACGTTTTTTTTTTAGTGATATACCTCTCTTTTTTTGTAACCGACGATTTTCTTTTAGGTCGGTAATAGTGATACCGGTCTGTGACTAGTACCATCGGTCGAGACTTGGTATTATTCTAGTCCGGAAAAATTACTATGCATATTTACTATTTTATTTACTATTTTTGAGCATGTTTGCATGATTTAGGGGGTAGAAATATTTAATGAATATTATTGGAGAGTTTATGTATTAAATGCATAAAATTTCTAGTGTGGTATATTAAGAAATAAATGAGGAATTATTTTAGTGGAGTTAATTTAATTCATTGGTGGAGTTAAATAAGAAGTAGAAGAGAATTATTTGAGGAATATTTAGAGCCATTGGATGAGATTACTTAGGATCTTAGCCACACATTTGGCATGAAATTTGGAAGTCAAATTTGACTTTGGCACCTTAAAGTAACACCACAACACTTTTTCTTCTTCTCTTCTCCTTCTCCACGCCATTTCCATCTTCTTCCTCTTTCTTTCATTTTCTTCATTTTCTTACCTCCAAATTTACCACCAAACTACCTAATTAAACCATAGAATAGGACTTGATTCTTAAGAATTAAGTAGTAGAAGTTGAGATTGGTGATTAAAAGCAAAGAGAAGTGAAGTTACCATTGAAGCAAGTAAGTTGTGGTTTTTGAGTTTTGTGAATTGTTAAGTAGAATTCATGGTTTAGACATGTTATTGATGCATTAAATCGTGCTCCAACTATTCTTTTGTCAAGTTTGCTTTTAATGTTGATTTCTCATACTTTGAAGAGGTTGGAGAACCATCCTCAAAGGGTAAAGAGAAAGCCAAGGAGTAAGGCTTTCCAAGCTTAGTCAAGCTTGTTAATAAGGTTAGTGCAATAATACTTTCACTTGTTTAAGTTCTTTTTACATGGTTAGGGTGTTGAATATATTTTGGAAACTTTGTATGTTTTGGTTAAATTGATGAATTTTAATGTTAGATATGTTTTGCAGTGGGATTGCAACTCATTTTCGACCCCTTTATACTTCCCAATTGTTTCTGACTTCTTCATGAAAGTTGTAGCTCTATTTCTCATATTTCCAAAACATATTCTTATGTCTAATTCCAACACTTGTAGCTCAACTTATGATTTAAATACCAAAACTGGTTCTGTTATGGTGTCTTACCTGTACATCCAAAATGATTGTCCATTTTGACCACACAAATGGCAGAATAATGTCTTATGTTCTTCATAAAAGTTGTAGATTTACTTCTTATCTTTCCAACCCATCCTCTTGTGTCCAATTTGGAGATACATAGCTTAACTTATGGCTGAAATACCCAAACTGACTCTGTTGTGACGGGCTACATGCTTCACTAAATTGAGTGCCCATTTTGATTACTATAATGACAAGATTAGGCTCTGAGTTATTCATAAAGGTGTTGCCCTTGTCTTGAGACTTCTCTCGTTCTAGATTGGTTTCATTTGAGTGTTTGGTTAAGTAGGAATTCAAGAAACATTGGACTTGGTTCTGCTGAATCAGGTCTGATTTGTTGGTCTGTGTCCTAGCTTTGTTTGCTATTTTACCATTTGATCTGGGCTGTGGTCCCTTCTGAACATTTGTAGCATTTTGTCTTAGCTTTCTAATGAATCTTATTTCATTCAATTTGGAGATCCATAACTCAAATTATGTGTTAAAAACCCAGCAAAGGGCAAGTTTATGAAAATGCTGAAAAGTTCTTGATTTATGTACTTGTATACTATATTAAGTCTATATATACCTATAGTGTTTTGAGTAAAAATTTTGAACTGATGAGTATTAAGAAATGAAGAGGTTTTGATTAAGAATTATTGCTTTTGTGAAAGAATGATTTTGATTTGGGCTCTACTATGCATGATTGACGTGGTATGATGAGATGGATTTGTTATTGTGAGCTATATCATATGCTAGGCTTATCAGCCCTTATAAATAGGCTGACGCGCTTATTTGTGTGATGGGGTGGTGCTTTCATAGGCCATGATTGTGTGATGGGGTGGCGCTAACATAGGCCACGATCAAATTGCTTATGTTCATTCTGCATGAGTACGAGCCTTAACGAAAAATGAAATTTTATTGTTGCTAAAGAATGAAGACATATTTGTATTTATAATCTTCTCATTTCTTTCAAAGTATTTGAATTAAATGAATGCGATTTCGGTATTTATATAGTTGAGTAATTTAAGATTTGCCTTGGCTATTCTTGTTAATTTAATTGTTGGTATTTAGCACCACTGAGTCTTCCACTCAGCGCGTTGATTTTATCACGCGCAGTTAGGAGCGGAGGGTGTCTTCAAGACCAGAGGAGTAGCATCAGAGTAGATATCACATTTTGGGTAGGATATTTGTAAATGGTGATTTTGGCATGTATATAAATATTGTGTTGTGGAGGTTGGATATAATAAGTTTATAATGTATTAAGAGTTATGATTTTTAAGGAACTACATCTATTATCTTTTTGGGGATGATTATAGATTCCTTGAAAAGAATGTGTTTAGAATATTATGCGTATGTGGATCTTTAGAAGTGCTTGTGGGTGTGTTGAATTGGAGTTTTGGGGGTTGGAGAAAATTGAAAGTGTGTATATTTTCTTTGTGTGGCAAGTTAATTTTTAGGGGAAACTCTTGCGAAATTTTCGTAGGAATTTCCTTAAACATTATTTTTGTAAAAAAAAAAAAAAAAATGTTAATTACTTGGCTCCTTATGAAAATTTAACTACTTCTAATTTGTGATCTAGCTTAATAAGTGACATAAGATGGTGCTCCGGCACCGATTGTGGCATCCGCCATCTGGTTCTCCAGGATTGGCCGGTGGGTGTTACATTTTCTGGTATCAGAGCATAGGTTTAGACGATTCTAGGACGTGATTTGGTATGAGAGTTTACCAATTTGGAGTAATGACATAAGTGATTTAAGTTAAATACATGCCTATTTTTTGGGAATCTCTCTGATGCGAATCTGCTGGTCTTTGTAGGTAGTTAGTGATGTCTCAGCCCCTGCCAGATGAGGAGGTGGACAGTTATGCTCCTCCAGAGGGTGCTATGTTAGAGGGTGGTATCCAGCCGGTGGTGTTGCTGGTGGCATTTTGGGTTCCGATGCAGAGCGCGCCTCGGCTGTAGGGCAGGCTACGCAGGTCCTGCGGGGCCTAATCAGGGTGATTTGGTACAGCAGTTGGTAGCTGCATTGGTAGGCTGGGGAGCTGTTCCCCAGGCTCTAGTCGCACCAGCCCCTGTTCCAGTTCATTCCTGGTAGAGAGACTGAGGAAGTATCGTGTTGAGGATTTTATGGGTCGGAGAGATGATGATCCTTGCAGCAGAATTCTGGCTCCGAGCTACAGAGAGGGTTTGGACCAGATGCAGTGTACTCCTCCAGTAGATGATTTGTGCTTTCTTTGCTGAAGGAAGAGGCTTACTATGGTGGGAGTCTAAGGTTAAGACAGCGAGAGCCGAGGATATTACTTGGGATTTCTTTTCTCTGCTTTTCGGGAGAAATATGGGGGAGTTATACACGGATCAGAGGATAGCGAGTTCCTTGAGCTTAGGCAGGGACGGATGACTGTCTTCGAGTATGAGCGGGAGTTTCTGCGGTTGAGTAGGTATAATTTTAAGTTGGTCCCTACTGAGGCAGATCGGTGTAAGCGGTTTCGGAAGGGGTTACTGGATGAGTATAGGATGCACTTGACATCCCAGCCCCACACCACATTAGCTGGTTTGGTGATGGCTGCTACAGAGCTTGAGATTATTCAGAATGAGAGATAGGCCAGAGGTCAGAGGATCCAGCAGAGCAGTCAGTAGAAGAGATTTCAGAGTGCTACGTCTGGACGACTTCAGGGATCCATTCTAGTAGTAAGAGATTTAGAGGCGGACCGCAGATGGGGGTCAGACCGGGCCAGACAGTTGGTCGGGGTATATTTACAAGATCAGCTCCTCCGGCTTCATCTGTTGCTAGGGTGGAGGTGTTGCATGGTCAGGTCTACCAATTTGCAGTCAGTGTGGCAGGAGACATGTTGGGGGTGTGGGGAGCTACGAGAGCTTGCTATAGATGTGGATCCACTGAGCATATAATTAGGGATTGTCCTATGACTATGACTCATCCAGCTCACCAAGTTGGGAGGCCAGCTCCTTATGTTCAGAGAGGCACAGGTAGAGGCCGGAGTGAGGGATATGGTACTAGGAGTGAGAGACCAGTTTCTGAGACTGTGGAGAGACCAGAGGCTAGAGCACAGGCAAGGGCTTATGCCATCAGGACCAGGGAGCAGCGGATGCGCCGGACGTCATTGCAGGTACCTTCTCTATCTTTGACACTTTTGTACTTGCTTTGATTGATCTGGGCTCCACGCATTCATGCATATGCATACATGGGTAGACTGGGTAGTCTGCATGCTGAGACAGTAGAGCACAGCATTGAGGTTAGCCCTTTGGGTCAGAGTGTAGTAGTGTATCGGGTGTATAGAGATTGCCTGTAGTTGTGAACCCCTCCCCCAATAACAATGGCATGTAATGCATATGACTAGAGAAGAAATGCACGTGAGTGTGAGAGTCGCCACCTTGTTTAATTATTAGGGTAAACTAGGAAAAAACCCTAAGTGACTCCGATTAATTAACCTAGTTACTAGATTAATTATCCCAAAGTTAAGGCATGGTCTTCGAACGAGGTGGATCCCGAGACTATGTCATGTGATGAAACTAACCAAAAAATGCATGCTTTGCAAGGTGCATGAATGTAATTGGACAAAAAGAAGTGTTATGTGATTTCGACTTGCCACTCGGGGTTAAATCCCGAACGTGCCTACGTACTCTCGTTTGAATGAGGATCAAAGTCTACGTAGTTCGATAGGCCTTCTTTGAAGGGCTTTGAATGAGGATGCTTATGCATGAGTGTGTGTATGCTTTGTGCATGAGTGGGTATGCTTTGTGCATGAGTGTGTGTATGCTTTGTGCATTTGTTTAGGCATTTTGCCAAAAATTGATTGATTTGATTTAGGCGTCTGTTGCCAAAAATGTTGATTTTAATGGCTTTTAGCCAAATGAGTGATTTAGGCAATTGATTGCCAGAATGATTGTTTAGGCGATTGTCGCCAGAAATTGAATTATGCGATTGTCGCCAAAATGATTGATTTTAAGGCTTTTAGCCAAAAAGAGTGATTAATTTTAAGGCATTTTGCCAAAGCTTTTGATTTAAGCGATTTGTCGCTAAAAAGTGGTTAATCTATTTATAAGCAATTTGTTTGCAAAAATCGATTGAGCGTAGGCAATTTATTGGCCAAAATGTGATGATTAAGGTTTTTAGCCACAATTATTGATTAATGGACTTAAGCCGGATTGTTCGAAATAAAAACGATTAACCATAGTTATTGATAACTAGGTCTTTTTTAGCCTTATTGTCGGATTTTGGCATTAATACCACGATTATTGATAACGGGTCTTAGCCTGAACTTAATTAATTGAGGCAATTAACCGATGTTATTGATTAACTAGGCTTTAGCCAATATTGTCGGATTTAGGCTTTAATACCACGATTATTAATTAACCGGACAGTAGCCTAAAATCTTTAATTGAGGCAGTTATTTGCCTAAAGATTGA